>NW_025920111.1:1098170-1279718 GCF_902686445.1 Sciurus carolinensis
CTATTTTAGAGAAGATTCCATGTGCTGCTGAGAAGAAAGTGAATTCACTCATTGATGGATGGAATATTCTATACATGTCTATTAAGTCTAGGTTATTGATTGTGTTTTTGAGTTCTATGGTTTCTTTGTTTGGTTTTTGATTTGAAGATCTATCCAGTGGTGACAGAGGTGTGTTAAAGTCACCCAGAATTATTGTGTTGTGGTCTATTTGATTCCTGGAATTGAGAAGAATTTGTTCAATGTACATGGACACACCACTTTTTGGGGCATAAATATTTACCATCATTATGTCTTCCTGATTTATGGTTCCCTTAAGCAGTATGAAATGTCCTTCTTTATCCCTTCTGACTAACTTTGGCTTGAATTCTGCTTTATCTAAAACAAGGATGGAAACCCCTGCTTTTCTACTGAGTCCGTAGGTTTTTTTCCCATCCTTTCACCTTTAGTCTGTGGATGTCTTTTTCTCTGAGATGAATCTGTTGAAGGCAGCATATTGTGGGGTCTTTCTTTTTAATCTATTCTGCCAGTCTATGTCTTTTGACTTATGAGTTTAGGCCATTAATGTTCAGGGTTATTATTGAGATATGATTTGTATTTCCAGTCATTTAGGCTTATTTTTGGTTTTTAACTTGGTTTGGTATCTCCTTTGAGTGGATTTTTCTTTAAGGTAGTTCCTCTCTTTGCTGACTTGACTATAACTTTAAATAAGCAGAAGTCTGGCTTATTTTGGAGTCACTCTAACTTGCATTTAGGTGGGAGGCAGAGCCTTATCTGAGGTAAGGTGTGGCCTCTCACAGATCTTAAGTGTTCTAATTCTAATGGTGAGTTTGACTTCCTTAAATATCATTTTAAGTATACATATATTGGTTCCTGAGTCTATATGTGCATTAGTCAACACAATTTAACATTATAGCAAAAATGTAAATCAAAGAAAGGCTGAGAGAGTTCTTAAATTTCCTTTAGTGTGGAAAAGTGACAAAATGGTTTTAATGTTTCATGATATGAACCTTTAAAGAAATAAAACTCTCACTGAATTTAAGAAATATCTTTCATTTGAAATTTATTATCTCAGTGGAAAAAGTAACAAATTTTATATATAGCCTACTGATAATAAGTCCTTTAATAGAGCATTAAATAATAGGAACAAATCCCCCCAAAATTTACTCTTTACAAAAAAAGTTTAAAAAGTTTCTTTTTTAAAAAAAAAGTTTAACATTACCATTACAGGCTAGTTTAATTTGGAGAGGAGCAGCTTGATAAATTTCTGCTCTGAAGATTTGTATACCTGGAAGAAATGAACACATTTAATATACAAATAATGACCATTCCCATTACCTTAATACCTTTATATTAACCAAATTTAGTTTTTTAAATAAAGCTTTAGACTCTGTAATGTAGTATAATACTCTAACAAATATTGTTTAACCAAACTGTATAACCCCAATTTTCAAGAGTAATTTTTCTAAAGAAGAAAACTTAATAGACATGATGTTAAGAGTAAATTAGTGTTTCTAAGAAATCCTTGTCATTTTAACATATAGATAAAACTTTTGGTTTATATCAGTACATTAGTATTTGACCTTAGGAAAAATCTTAAGTAGCTTTAACTGATGATCTCACATACATACAAACAAATTAGTTACATGCAAACTTGTTGAAATTTGACCTTTACTTACACACAGACTGTCTTAGCACTTACTTAGACCCTCATGTTTACCACACAAAAATTTTCTTACCAAGAAACATTTTTTCACTAAATATATTTCCATATGTACAACCTTTTATTTTTTCTTTCCTATCTGTTGACCCTTTGTTGTTCCTACCTTGAAACAACTCTTATGCAATTTCTGAATTTAGTTAAATCACTCTATTTTAACAATATTAAACACTTTGTTGTTTATAGTACTCTAATTGAAACACAGTTGAAACTTTTGGAGTCCTTTGTATATAGAATTGTACCTGTTAGGACTTAACTCTTAGTTACCTTGTTATTAGTGATGACACAAAGAAATTTTAAACCCTTTTTTTTCACCAATCTATGAAAACACCAATAACATTTAAGTATGTTACCCCCTGGAATTTAAGGAGTTAAGAGCACTCAATGTTATTTAATAATTAGTATTCTAATTTTGCAAATTAATCAGATGTCTCTAACAAGCACATTTGAGAAATCTTATATATGTTAAATCTAATTTAATTATTTTACTGTAAAACCAAGATATCAGATCAGTGTATTAAACAATATGTGCTAACGCTTTCCTGCTGAAAAGTCCTAGAAACAATTGATATTAGACATTTATAAATGTTAACATTTTATTAGTTTGACCACATAGAGAGAGACTTGCAAGTTATTTTCAAAGATCTTTTACTTTTTATAGTTTACCCAATTTAAATTGAACCTTTTTAAATCACGTGAATTAAAACTATTTAGATCCATTTTTTAAATTTTAATTTTATGCATGCTTAATTTAAATATCATGTACATGATATATACATGCACATAGACAGAAAATATGACATCAGAAAACATGATATACACATAACACAAAAGCAAAGGCCTTGTAACATTTATCTCAATTGAAACATAAAAGATGTTCAAAAATAACTCTAGAGATGGATAAAAAATAGAACTGATCAACAAATCATTAGCCTACATATGTAGGATCAAACTTGTGAACTTGAAATAGCATTTAAGAAAAACAAAACAAGAATCCTAGAAGAAAAATGATAATGAGCATTAATTATAGCATGAGAGAGTGAGAAAGAGAAAGGCAGAGAGAAGGGGTGAGAAGGAGGGAGACAGTGAGTTTGTGTAGCAGCCCAGGAAAAGTTTAAAATGGACACTTTTTCTTCTTCACTCTCAGGTTGGTCCACCACTGAGCCTGCTGCAGGCTTCAGCAAGGTCAGTTGGGGGAAATTGCCTAGGGCTTTTTATCCCTTTTTCCTGGTTGGGAATCAGGTCAGATTTGGAAGCAGAAAACTATGAACCATTATCTCCCACTATTCTTGAGAAATGGGGCTGCTGTATCATACTCCTTACTGCCACATGCCACAGGTAGGGTTATTTCCTCCACACCAGCCACCTCCCATGGGGATTTTCCTTTTCCAGTAGGTGGAGATATTGGTTCACACTTTTGTTTGGGATAGGGTGGGGGGACATGAGGAATGGGACCAGACAGGATTCTCTTTTGAAATTGGTTGCTTATGAATGTCCTGTTCTCCCTTTACTTGCAGAGAACAAAGAGGAGTAGCTGGAGAAGCATCCCTTTTTCTATCTGTGCTGCCTTTTCTTCACCATTTTTTCCCAGGGTGGGGGGGGGACTACAGGTTTTGTTTCACTTTTTTATATAGTCTGAAAGAGTAAAATTTTGGGGTCTCTATTTTATGCTACAAATGGATTACTGGGAGAAAATAAAACCCTTTTAAAATTCTGTGCTTCACAGAGAGAACTCCAGAGGAAGCAAGAGAGTTCAATTCATTCCAAGGGTATAGAGGGGGAGGAGCAGATGGCGGGA
This sequence comes from Sciurus carolinensis, assembly GCF_902686445.1. Classification (NCBI taxonomy): domain Eukaryota; kingdom Metazoa; phylum Chordata; class Mammalia; order Rodentia; family Sciuridae; genus Sciurus; species Sciurus carolinensis. The sequence continues at coordinate 1,101,686 of NW_025920111.1, forward strand.
GGTCTTTGTTACTCAGTGGGAGGCCTCTGTTATTATTGGCATGGGTTTCCTCCTCTTTAGAAGTTACAATGCTTGAAGCAGAGGCCTGGAGGATTATTTTCTTGACTCTTAGTTTCACTTTAAGCTCGTGCTGGAAGAGAAGTGACTTTAAAGCAGCTAGCTGCAGAGCTCTCTGCTTAGGGGGGAGATTGGAGAAAACAAATCTCTCAAAACAAAAATAAGGACTATAAAATAACCTGCAATGAGTATCCCTAAGCCTAAGATAAGGGACCCATGGGAGGACTATCTTTTACATACAGAGAAGTGTATAGGATCCAATATGTCTCCTGTTTAGCAGGGAACTTCTGTGAGTCCTTATGTTATGGCTGTATGTCCACACAGTGTCTGCAGTAAAAATCTCCACAGAGAAAGATGTGTTTTCAAATTTGACGGGTCAATTCCTTATGTGAATTCCCGGAGAACCGAAAGTGAAAGTAGAGCCACTGGAAGGGGGGGCATATAACACGAGCCAGCAGTGATTAGGACAAACAGGATGAACAGGAAAAAAAAGGGGCGTGCAGAGGTCCTGTGCTCACCCTTACAGGACCATCAGCACACCAAACACAAAGGACCCCTACTAAATCAGGTGGGACTCAACAATCCCAAGGTGCATGAGTAGATGAGGCAAATTGGGAGCCAAAATATAGTTGTGCCAGGCTAGTTCAGATGCTGGTAAGGATGTGGAGTCAAGACCCCCAGACTCTGGGAAATGGGTGGAAGCAGACTGCAAACTCATTTATTCGGGAAACAGTCATACATTTTATAGACTTGTAGTCCAATCACAATGTGCCACAGGGAATCAGACCACCAGGTTCCTATATGGGTTCCCTTGGTAACATTGAGTCAACTTGGGGAGGTTGTTTACTTTCCTAGGTAGGAGAAGCAGAACGTTCCTCCCTGCAAGTTTTCCTTACACACTTGAGACATTCACTGCTGCCAGCCAAGAACTAGGATTTCTCCCAACAACCTAGAAGAAAAATATGCCATTAGATTATACTTAGTTTACTACTGAGTTCTCTTTATAATTTATCCTGTGTGATAAAGGATCCTTCATATGCCTTCAGGTAAATCAGACACAAGTGGAAAAATGACTTCATTATCTAGAATCTTTGATGTCCCAAGTTTCTTTTTCTAGTTCAGACTGCCAACTATTTTTATGTAAAATACTTCCAAAGTTTGTTTCTTTTTTTTTTTTTTTTGTGGTGCTGGGGATTGAACTCAGGATCTTGTACTTGCAAGGCAAGCACTCTACCAACTGAGCTATCTTCCCAGCCCCCAAAGTTTGTTTCTAATACTCTGTGTTTTAGTTTATTAATGTTAGTCTTCACCTATGACTTGGGACAATTTACAAAACTCTTGGTGTGATCTAACCTATGTAGCCTAGAAAGAACTTTCAACTCTTCTATTTATACATTGATCAACAAAACTAAAATCATATTAATAATAATATTAATAATCATATGCAACATTCCCATCATCCGATGTTACTGTTTCAAGGTTCAAAACAAAGTCCAAAGACTGAGGGTCTATATAATTTCCAAAGCACTCATAAATATTCACTCCACACTTGTTGGTCATATATACTCTGCAGCTATTTCTATAGATCAGGACACAGAGATTCAGTAGAGATAAAATGATCCCTGGCTCACAGTAGTAAGCAAAGCAGTCAGGTTGGAGGCTGGGACACTCTCACTCCTAATCCTGAGTGATGTCAGTTTAATATGTGGCCTTTTTCACATCCCCTTTTTCTTCTTAAACATTAGGTAGATGCTGCATTTTCATCCTGAATCTATTCTTAACCTGGGAGAAATTAAGTTGTTGAACTGCTTTGATTTTCATGCTGTGTATTTTTCATCTGTTTTCTCACTCAGGCATCCTGATCTTGTCATACTCTACATTTGACATGGAAAAGAGAAGAGCTGGTCAAGATATCACTTGGTGAATGGAGCATCCTGAGATTCAGGAACCTGGATACTGGGAGCTTCTCAGTTTAATCAGGGCCTCTGGCCACTTTACATGGACTGTTTGAGGATAAGCCACTTTGCCAACCTGTGCCCCTCAGCCAGGAGTTCATGGAGGTCTGGCCCCTGGTGGGTGTCAGCATGTTCCTGAGTAAGAAGGTGCTTCAGATATTAGTTGAGTAGAAATGACACAGCTCTCCACTGTTGTAATTTCTTCCTTAACTGGGACAGCTTCAGGGTCTGATCTTAAATATGATATTGGAATTTTCTGAAGTAGAATACAGATAAATTTAAGTCTATGGAGTTTTACAATAGATCATCTGAAGTTTGACAGGGATTTTGGTGAGAACATACCCAAGGAACTCTCAAAGAATTCTCTTAGCCTATGATAAAAGCAAAAAATAAAAAATAAAAAATAAAGAACAAAACAAAACAAAAAGGGTGTGAGCAAACAAAGACCTCCTCTGTATAAGAAAATGCTGTGTAAGATCCCTAGACATTCTCTAAAGTTAGATATCTTCTGAATCTTCTACATAAAGTGGTCCCTTCATTTTCTCATTTGGCCAAGAACAATTCCATGTGGTAGTACACATAGTGCATTGTTCCAGGAGGGAATGTAAACCATACACAAAATGTGTCCTGATTCACACAGCTGAGGTTAATGGGAAAAATGAAGAAAGAAGAGATTGACAGACTCAAGAAGTCAGCAACACTCAGGAAGTGATTGGGACTAAGAGTAAATGAGGCAGTACTTGCACAATATTATGACTACACCAAAGGTCACACAACTAGGTTGCTCACTTAAAAACTTGCTTAATTTTATACTTGGTAATTATATTAGCTCAGTGTATTTTGGAAAAGTGAAAATGAAGCTTTCCATAACAATTTTAGACCATCATACACAACATGATTTGTTGATTTGTAGTTTTATAATCATTTGGGAGGCATGTGCCTGTCATGGGACTTCATGCCCTCTCTTTCTCAAATGAGCTGTTAGTTCCCCAAGCTGAACTGCCAGAATTGATTCACAAAACTTCCTACCTACCTGAACTGCACAGAGCCCCCTTTTCTGAGCTTCTTGACTAGCATCAGCCTTTCTGCTAGCTCCCCATCCTTGCACTGAAACTTTTCTTCCAGCACATGATCATTGATATCTTTGTCCTTTTCACATTCTGAGAAGAGACAAAAGTTCCTTCTTCAGTGGACAGCTGGACATACTGTTGTAGCCACTGCCTTCAGAGGAGAAGGCAGGCCCACCCCAGTGACAACAGGAACTTCAAGTCCCAGGCTATATGCAGGAACCCCCACTTTTTGAAATCTCCCAAAATACATGGTATTTGATTATCCTCAATATATAGATGAGGAAAGAGAAGTTCAAAGACACAGGAAGTATCATAGTAGGGTAATTCAATGTATTTGGTAATAAGACTCACATTTGACTATGAATCCTCAACTACTGTAATTACCAAAGTCCCTTGAGTCTAATACTAAGCTGGGCATGAAGCACAGGCTCTGTGTACATTCAGGAAGGCCCCTAGGACTATAGGACTGAGGTTTCAATTGTGCTCACAACTTTAGAAAGCAAGCATCTCCAACATAAAAAGTTTTATCTTAAAACACTTGTGTAAAGCATAAGACTTAAGACTGTAAATGTTTGAAAGAAATATGCCTAACACTAATAAAGTTTGTATTAAATGGGAAGTAATAGAAGTGTAAACTATCAGTGTTTACTCTATGCCAGGCACTGATATAAGAACAATAGGAGAATTAATACGTACATGACAACTCATAAATGTAGGTATTATGATATACCACATAAACAGAGTAGGAAATTGAAGAAAAGACAAGAAACCTGAATTAGAGCCCAGGAGACTGGCTGGTGCCATACTCTACACACAGTTAATAGTGACTTGAGGGATATATTTCTTCATATTTTTCCTACAATTATACTATAATTCTAAGAAAAAAATTATTAAAATATAGTCTGCCTTTTCCCAAAATTGATTTATTGAATTCCTTAACAACTTTCTGTACATTTTTTTTATTCCTTCCATATGAAAAAAAAAATGCCAATAAATTTTTGGGAAAAAAATGTAGGTAAATGAGGCAAATTCAAGCCAGGTTATTTCTTACCATAGTGATTAGCACAGGTCCTTTTCCCATGATTCCTTTAGTCCCAACAGCCCACCTTACTGATAAGCCACTGGGCTCCCATTGCCAAGCTGACAGTTGGAGAGAAGGACCTCCAACCTTCTGAGCAGCTTGGGTTTTACTGGGGCTGATGGTCTTCTCCACCTAGTTTCAATCTCACCTTGACCTCAGAGCACATATTTCAGACCATACAGCAGCTTCTAGAATGGTTGGCTATCTAGGAACCCTGAAGGTTCAACAGCTCAGACATGCCTATAGGGTGCTAAAGATTCTCTGATGTCCCAGGAACATTTTTTCTTTTGGTACCAGGGATTGAACTCAGGGTCTCTCAACCACTGAGCCACATCCCCAGCTACAGCCATATCCCCAACCCTATTTTGTATTTTATTTAGAGACAGAGACTCACTGAATTGCTTAGTTTTTATCTTTTCTGAGGATGGTTCTCAACTTGCTATCCTCCTGCCTCAGTCTCCTGAGCCACTGGGACTACAGGTGTGAACCATCACACCTGGAGAAACCTCATATTGCACTGCAGGGAGAGGACTCTCTTGCATTCATGAGAAGAGGCTGTGCCCCTGAAATGGGGATTTCTCACCAGCAGAGTTCCTGGTCTTGAATTTGTCACTTCTGGATACCAATGTTTTATTTAGTGCAAGATTGTACTTGAGCTCCTTTAAAGAAGATACTGCACACTGTCACACTTGTTCCCAGCATAACCAGAAAGTGCTATTCACTTATGCTCAACAGAAGCTTGAACTAAGTGGAAAATCATTAGTCCCAGACTCTTAGACCAACACACTTGTTATATGCCTGTAGGATCTGTTATATTACAGAGGATCCTAGTAAAAAAGGTGTGAGCCATTCTTGATAAGAACAGGCAATTTATGTCTCCAATAGCAGTCAGTAGCTGTGACATTAACCATATTCCCACTCTACACCTATGAGTAAACTAGAAGATGCTATAGTCCTTGTGCCTCATTTTTGCATTATCAGTTAATTGAAGGTAAAATACCGATCCCTGATTTCTACAAATATGTTAAGGATGGAATTACATGAAAGCAGAAGAAAATCAAGTTGGAGAACATCTTGTTTCTCAGAGGAAACAGTTGATCATTCATCACTTGCTGACTGTGACCCCATCTACAATTTACAGTATTTCAGCTTGTTGACCAGAGACAGTAGGTTTTAGATTTAGATATAAAAAATTTTTTATTGAGGTCTCAAAACTGCTGTTTGTTCTCTTTCAGTTGAGACTACAATTTCTGTTGATTTCTAGGAGATTCATTTCTGTCTATAGATCATCTGAAGGGCTGACAGATACTGCCAAGATGATATTTGAGACAGAACAGGCACAGTCTGGGACTACAGTGAAGAAACCCAAACATGTCATTGGTTAAAGACAAATGAAATCAAATAAGTTTTACAAGGCCTAAGGAACTACAATAGCCTAATCATTAAATTACTTTTGAGAAAAGGTTGATCAATACCCTGTAACTTTACCAATATTGAACAAAACAAGGCTCCAGATGCCAAAGCTCAGACCTGAAGTCTCTGCCTATAGCTCAGACACAGACTCAGGAGTGAGGAAGTAGGGCCAGTGCACCAAGTAACATTCTAACAGATGGTTGGAGATGTCATGGAATGTGGGGAGCTCCTGACATTCAGTTGCCTTATCCAGGCTGACCCACAGGCCACCTTGTCTCTTCAGAAGGTCATCACAGATATGGACCCCCAACTCATCTGCCAGTCTCAAGTTATATAGCCTTATACCAATGCAGCCAACCTCTCTTTCCCCAAGCAACTAAGCATACTTCATGTTTCTCCTTTTTGCATAAGCAGAAATAGTTTCCCTACATATTATATTTTCCTCAGCACTACACAGAAGTCAGTTCACCATTTCTTTAACATTAAAATGAATCTTAAGACTTTTCCTCAAGTGAAAAATGTAAATTTAACCAATGTAAAACTCTCATTATGTTCTTCTCTGACCCACTCATTATTTCTAAGTCCCTTAAAATATATAGAAGAGCTGAGTTCAGTGATGAATGCCTGGAACCCCAGCTGCTCAGGAAGCTGAGAAAAGAGGATCACAAATTCAAGGCCAGCCTCAGCAACTTAGTGAGACCAGCAGTAACTTTATGATACCCTGTCTCAAAATAAAATATGTAAAGGACTGGGGATGGCAAATTGCCCCTGGGTTAAACTTCTAGTACCAAACCTCCCACTCCACACAAAAAATACAAGAGTGCTATATAACTCAAATTAATTTTGAGTGTTTTGGGTTTTTTCTTTTATCAATATTATTCTTGTTATCTTCCATTTTTATATTGACACCTTTTCTCTTACTGGGCTTTTGTTGGTGTTTCCCTAAACCTAAATAAAGTTTGACATCACTGCCTCTTATCCTCCTCCTTTATGTTTCCTTGTTTTTTTTTTTTTTCCTACTGTCACTAAACACTGCATTTCATATTTGTTATGTATGGATTTTCTTCTAGTCACACAAGAGCTGTTTCTAAGGTCCATGTGATTAAAGCATTCTTATATATACCCTTGAAAACATGTAAAGTTCACCCATTTTGAGACTTGTAAATATGATCCTATTTGTTTTCAGTTTACTCATATATTGAACAATATAGGACCCATCCAAACTATAGATGGACATCAATCATTATGAGTTGTGGCCTTTCTCACCTCATGTCAGCTTCCAATTACTCTGTTTAATGATAGTGGTGCTGATATTTATCTAAGCCTTTTATGGAATTCCTGACTTCCATTAAAAAAAGTTATTATTGGCCCAGGATGATTTTGATAGGGAATGGTTGTAGATCATATACTATACATTTATCATATACTTTATATTTAGTGTCCATTAGGTCCAGTTTTCCTACACTCCTTTTTCTAAGAAATAGTGTTACTCTAAGCCAGCTCACTTACTGTTTCAGTACCCTCAAGTCCTTTTCTCCACTACCATCTGGTCATTGTACAAACCCTCCCTCCTCCTATGTCTCCTAACCTGAGATGCCTTTCCTTTCTTGGCCATAGAATCACAGACATTCTTCCACCTTGTTTATGTGCATAAGGGGCCTCAGGTATCCATAAGGAAGTTTTGCTATTTGGTATAGGGCCATCAATTGGGTCACTTGTGTAATATATTTTCTCCAGAAGTCTCTAGGTACTGCTAAGTGCAGTAAATGTTCTCTTGCTATAAAACAATTAACCACACTTATGCATTGAATTTCTCTGAATTTATGTTTTGAGCAGGATCTTGACTTTGCCCATCCACGTGTTATTGGATTGTCCAGCCCATCGCTATGCACCTTCTTTTGATTTTGATACTAATTAAATATGATCTATGAGTGGAAAATGTGGAGGAAATCTATGATAAGTATTTTTAAACCCTCATCTGTGGGACATTCATTGGAAGAGATTTTTCATATTCCTTTTGTTCTAAATCCTTTGGAGATAGAGTCCAATGCTGACTCTGCCTTACATTGCCATCTCCCTTCACCAGGTAGGGTCTATTGGTATCTAATATTGATATTCTCACTTACTGAGAACCCTGGCTGCATTTTAAGCTCCTTGAGAAAGGACTGGTATACCCTTCCTCTGCATCCCCCAGGGTAACTAGCACAGTGCTTTTTCCACAGGGGCTCAGCAAATGCATTCATTGAGTTTAACTTAGAATGCAATTTCTCTATAAGTGATGACTTTACATTTTATACACATTGATAGGATAAATAAAGGAGTAAACCAGGGATGTTTATTCTTTACCTAGAACAAGAGTCATCAATTATTATCCACTTGAATATCAGAAAGCCAGGATTTTAGCCCATTTCTCCATCCCTTTTTGCTACAAACCTGGAGTACTTCAATCCCTTCTCCCCATTTGAAAAGAAGGTTGAGAAAAGAGAAACAAGTTACACATCTAGGAATATGGTCAATATTAGTTTGCATTGATGTGTGGAGATGATAGGATAGTGAGGTCTAGAGAGCACATTGTGATAATTTTCACAAAGATGAACTCATAAATCTTAATTTGCCCCTTTCTCCAGTTGGTCAGAACATAGGTAGCTACTGATGTCATCAGTCTTATCTTCAGAACTTGACATTGTGGATTTCTCTGAGATTGGGGAGAATCCCCACACTTTTCTAACTTTAACCTCTGGGAATCTTATTCATCTTTTTGTCATAATTACCTAAGAAAAAACAACTCAAAGGAGTTAAGATTTATTTTGGATTATGGTTTTAGAAGTTCATTACATGGTTCACTGACTCCACTGGTTTGGGCTTGAGGTAAGGCAGAACATCATGGTGGAAAGGTGTGGTAGAGTAAGGTATTCAGTTCATAGCAGTCATGAAGAAGGAAGAAGAAAGACACAGAGGGCAAGGACAAGAAATACTATTACAGGGTGTGTCTCCCATGACCTCCTTCCTCCAATGCTGTCCCACTGTATACAGTTCACTCATTTCCCCATAGTCCATTCAGCTACCAACAGATTAATCCACTAGTGGGATTAGAACCCTCATAGTCCAGTCACTTCCTAAAAGTCTCACTTCTGACATTGCTGCCCTGGGGACTAGCCTTCATGAAACCAGTCTTTGGGGAACATTTCAAATCCAAACTATGAGAATCAAATCAGGTTCTCATGACAAAGATCAGAAAAATCCCCAGAGGATTGATACTCTAATATTAGGATGTGTTATAAAGCTACAGGAAGCAAAACATTATAAAATATTTGGAAAAAATCAACAGAAACATCAATGGAAAAGAATACAGAGACCAGAAACAGTTCTATATAAATAAGTCAACAATCTTTAACAAAGGTAAAAAGTTAATTTAAAGAAGAAAGAACAGTCACTATAATCAATGGTGCTAGAACAACTAGACATCCACATTTTAAAATATCTCTACCGACATTTTAAACCTTTCATAAAATGGATCATGAATAAAAGTATGAGGTGTAAAACTATAAGACTCCTTGTTATGGTGTGGATGTATTTTGAATATGACCCCCAAAATTCTTGTGATGAAAGCTTGCTGCCCACCATACCAGTATGGAGGTGATGGGGTTTTTAATTGATGGTAAGATCAGGGGTCACCACCTTCAACAAGGATTAATGTAGTTCTCCAAGGATGAGAGGACTGAGTCAGTTCCTGTGAGATAGGTTGTTGTAAAAGAGGAGCCTCCTCTGTCTCCTGCTTCTTCTCTCACCTTATGGCATCTCTAGCACACACTTCCACTGTGTGCTGCCATCTGCCATGTTGTGACAAACCACAGTCTCAGCCAGGTGCCCAAAAAGCCTCTATAACAGTGAGCCAAAATAAACTCTTTCCTTCATAATCTACCCAGACTCAAATATTTTGGTAAAGGAGCACAAAATGGACTAAGATGCAACTAAAGATACAATGAGAAAATCTAAGTAAATTTTGGTTTGGTGATATCTTTTAGATACAATACCAAAAACAATCCATGAAGAAAAAATATTGGCAAGTTGAAGTTCACTGAAAAAAAATATAAAAAAAACTTATGCTCCATGAAAGGTGCTGTTAATAAACTGAACAAACAGTACACAGACTTGGAGAAAATATTTGCAAAATACTAATTTTATGAAGGACTGGTATACAAGATATATAAAATCTCTTAAAACTCAATGATATTAAAGTAAGCAATCCAATTAAAAATGGGTAAAAGATCTGACACCTCACCAAAAAAGGGTATACAGATGATGTCAAATAAGCATATAAAAGGATGTCCAAAATCATTTTTCATGGGCTGGGGCTGTAGCCCAGTGATAGAGTGCTTGCCTAACATGTGTGAGGCACTGGGTTTATTTTCAACACCATACATAAATAAATAAAATAATTTCCATCGACAAATAAAATTTTTAAAATTATTTTTCATTTTGACATTGAAAATTAAACAAAAATGAGATAACTTCTGCATACCTGTCATAATAGCTAAAATTTTAAAAATTAACAGTACCAAATGCTACTAAAGATGTTGAACATAGGAACTTTCAGTCATTGCTGGTAGAAATGTAAAATTATATAGTCACTTTGGAAAACAGTTCACCAGTTTATTACAACATTAAGTGTAATCCTACCATATAATAAAGTGATTACAGATGGAGTCATTAAAAATGTGATGAAAATGTATACACACAAGAAAACTTTACATGAGTGCTTACAGTGATTTTATTTATAACTTTCAAAACACTAGAAGTAACCAATATGTCCTCCACTAAGAGATGGATGAACAAACTGTGGTGTATCCCTACAATGGGAGAATATTAAGAAACAGAAGGAAGTTGAGCTATGGAGCCATGAGTGAACATGGAGGAACTTTATCTAATGTGAGAAAGAAGTCAGTGTGAAAATTTATATACTATCTGATATACCATTCCAACTGTAGAATATTCTGAAAAAGTCAAAACCATAGAGATAATAAAGTGATCAGCAGTTGCCAAGGGTGAGAGAGGAGGGAGGATAAACTGGTGAAGCACAAAGTAGTTTTCAGGAGTAAAAATATTCTGTGTGAAACTGTAATGGGGTTATAGGCAATCCACATTTGTCATAATGCACAGAAAAATCCAGCACAAAAATTAAAATCTAATTTAAACCACACACTTTAATTTAAAAAGATATATCAATATTTTTCATCAATTGTAACAAATATACAGTTTAAAACAAGATACAAATAACAGGGAAATGTGTGCATGGAGAGGAGTATGTGGAAACTCTGTACTTTCTGCTCAATTTGTATATAAACCTAAAGTATTCTTAAACAAATGTCAGGATGGGACAGCCCCAAACCAAAGTGTTGGTGGCATCCTGTGATGGCAAAGTCAATATTCCTTTTGGGGGTGTACCAACCTGGATTCAGAGTCATTTCTTATTTCCATGCTTGAGTCCTGAGTGTTCCCTGGAATCCAGATAGGTTGAGGTAGCCTCTGTGCTCTGAACAGTGAAGAGAGACCTCTGGCATCTGGAAAGACAGGAAGAAATCACTTCTCAGGGCATAACTTAGTGAATATAACCATTGAGTCCTCACAACATCCCAGCAGCAACCAGTCAAAGGAGGAGACCAGTAGGAATGGAGGTTTACAGGATGAAAGATAAAAGAAACTTCAGAGAATGGCAAATTTTGAGAGAGAATCAGAAGTTGAATGAGAATCTAGAAGAAGACTAAAGCATCCTGGTGTGGCCTTGAACCACCTATCTTTTTCATTAACAGTCATGTGCTGATTATAGAACAGAGAAAAAACATTGTGGAGTCATAGGTTGTTAACATTGGGGGAGAAGATGCTCCACAGCTCCTTATTCTACTCTGAAAACACATTCAAAACCCACTGGTACTGCAGACTTGTCTTTGGTCAAATTTAGTTGTGGACATGATTTTTTGAGTCACTTGACACCAAAATGCTAATCCAGGACCTTCTCCACCTATTCCTCTTCCCTCAGAAACTGCCTCACTGCAGGTGGCAGCCATAGCCCCTTGGTCTGATATAACCCATCTACCATTCTTCAGTGCACTTCACTTTTCAAATTCACTGTCAGTCTCCCAGGACCCAATAGTCTAGCATGTAGGAGGGACATGGTTGTACCTCTATGTGCTGCCTCTATGCCTCCAGAGGTGGAGTCTATGAGTTAGGCAACTGGGCTTTGTTCCACATGCCACCCCAACAAGTGCAGGACCTAGCACCTAAGAGCACCCAGTAAATGCTACATGAAAAAGGCATTCTGCCACAATGTCCTGGGGGGGAATGGATCAAGAATCTGCACATTGGACATGAAATGTCTGCAGCACTGAAAAAAGCTGTGACCATTAATTCCTATAGTCAGAAAATTCTCTCTCTCTCTCTCTCTCTCTCTCTCACACACACACACACACACACATACACACTCACACACATGCTCTCACACATCTTGTAATATAGTCATTTTCCTGTGCTTCTCTGTACAGAAAATAAACCATGTAAGCAATGCTGTTTCTCAGGCTCCTTAATCCCTTCATCAATTGGTGCAACTTTTTATCTCCTAATTGTGGAAGAAGTTTTAGTATATGACCAAACATAAGCACTTTTATCCTTTACATACAACTAAAATGATCACCACCAAATCTCTCTCATTTTGAATCTTTCAGCACCTATAAGACTACAAAATACAAGTGGCTATCACAACTTTCTTTGGAAAGTCTGAAATGGTGGTGAAGATGGAAGGAAGGTAGCTTAGGGAGAAAGGAAAGATGCCCCAAAAAGCAAAGGGAAGAGTGGGAGAGCTAGAAATATGGAGAAACCAGGCATTCACAAGATAATTTGACTGTCTTTTCCTGTCACCTAGGGTCTTAATTCTGCAGCATTTCTGTGTTTGATTTTAATGCCCCAACCCCTGTCTCACTCTCTTCCTCCTTTATAGTGTGGAGACAGAACCCAGAGCCTTGGGCATGCTAGGTAACCTGACTTTACCTAACCCTCAGGCATTTGTTTTTGTAAGCTTTCTTGTCATTATTGGGAGAATGGGATAGGTTTGTTAGTGACTGAGAGTCAATTCAGGATGTTGCTGGATTCCTTGGAGTTTCCTAGCAAGCAGCCTCCTTCCCACTGTCTCACCTTGCAGATCAACTGTTTGCAGGGCAGAGTTTCAGAGGACATGGGCACCAAGGTCCTGAAGAGCCACAGGGACTAATCCAGATGGAGGTGCCAGGGTGGGTCCCACTGTGGGCTTGCAGGACAGCCACACTCTGGGTAGTGATAGTCAGGTTAACCAGTGTGTTTCTGCATCATCATGAAGACTTTCCTCTTTGAAGGCCCCAGATCAGGTTTTCCACTCCCTCCGCATAAAGAATCTTTGCCATAGAGCTTTACTTTTAATGAATCTGCAAGTTTTTGCATAGAATTTGGGTCCCTTTATGAGGCCAATCATCCTCAGCTGCCATTGGCCAGACTTCACTCCTTTTGAAGATTGAAATACAGAACTTTTTCTCTAAAACATGCCCCTTCCTCTCTTTTCCCACCAGAACTACCCTAGCTTAAGGTATCTCTGTCTGATGATGAGGACGGTCCCTCCACCAGTGTCCCCAGGCTGGGAAAGGCAGATTTTCCTCAGTTCTCAACCTCCAATCACAGAAGATGAGCTACCTTGCTCTGTGATCATGTTATGAAAGGTTAGTTGTGGCCATAGCATCCTTGGTTTGAATCCAAACCAACTGAATTAACAAACTCACTGCTGTTTTTCTTAACAGCCTTCAATTAAGCCAAAAATATCATGGAATTTTTCTGTTTTGATATGAAGTAACTGCACAGGAGTGTAAGCATCTAGTGGCTTCTCATGGTGGCATTGTAGGGGAATTCCAGTCTTTGTTCATCCCTTAATGTCGGAAAAACTCTGTAAGTCACTCAGTTCGCAGTTCTGCAGAGAAGTCTTGTTCTTTCCAGTACTGAGGGAGAAAGCACCAGGGATAGACTGTGAGCAAGGAAAGGCAAACAGAGAGACCATGTACCTGGGACTTCTAACTGTAATATATGCATAAGACTCAAGAAAAGAATCTTGCATTTCCATGGAAAGCAGATTGCTGCTAAAAGTTTGAGCAATTGACTTCCTTCTGCTAGGAAACAGTAGAACCCCTGTTTTTCATCATCCAGTTTGCTCAGCCCTTGGACTTTTGTTGATTGTTTAATTATTGTAAAGTGAAACTGCTGTTTTCTTCTGGTAAAAACTCTCTGTGACTACTAACATGTTAAGGTTAGTGTAGTCATCACCATAATCAGAACACAAGTTTTGTCTCTTCCAAAACCTTCCTCATGCTCTCTCTTTACCATCACATCTTTCCCCAAAACAAGCCTGGCACCTGCCAATCTATTCATCACCATTGTCTTATTGACAATGTCGTAGGAATAGAATCTCAGAATACCTAACTAATAAGGACTGCTTCTTTCACTCAATACATGACTTTGAGATTCTTCCAAATTGTTCCACATATCAATAGTTCACTTCTTTCTTTATATTTTTGGTTACTGGGGATTGAACTCAGGGACACTGGACCATTGAGTCACATCCCCAGCCCTATTTTGTATTTTATTTAGAGACAGGGTCTCACTTACTTGCTTAGTGCCTCATTGTTGCTGAGGCTTCAAACCTCCTGTCTCAGCCTTCAGAGACCCTGGGATTACAAGTGTTGGCCACCATGCCTGACTCATTCCTTTATTTTTTGCTGAGGGTTCCACTCAGTGGAAATATCAGTTTTTCTACTAATCAGTTGAAAGACTTTTGTGTTGATTTTAGTGTGAGGCTACTACTATTAGAACTGCTATGAACATCCCTGTAGAGGATTTTGTGTGAACATGTCTGTATTTTGCCAAGGTACAGATGTCCAGGAGTGGGCCTTCTGAGTCATACAAATATCCTTAACTTGATAAGAAACTTCTAAATATTTTCCAGAGGGAATGTACCATTTTGTACTCATAGCACCAATGTGTGAAAGTTGCTCGCTACTCTGAATAGCTCATCTTTTGATATTTCTAATGGAAGTGCAGAGGTATTTCACTGAGATTTTAATTTGCATTTTCCTTGTGTCTGATGACATGGAACTTCTTAACATGTGCTCATCTGCTGAAATGTCTGGTCATGTCTTTTGCCTTTTTTTTTTTTTTTTTTTTTGTTGCTGTGTGTTTCCATTTAATTTTTATAGTTCTTTATATATTCTGGTCAAAAGTCCTTTGTCATATTTGTGCTTTATATATTTTTCTCTAAATTCATAGATTTTTGATTTCTTAGTTTTTGACTAAATCAATTGTAAAAGGAGTCTCAAAAAATTGTAAGAATTTCATTTCATGACTACAAACTTGTAATTGAATTAAAAAAATTAAATAAGGACTAAATAATTCTCAAGGAATGTCTACTCTTAAGATAAATCTAAAGAAGAGAAACGTTTCTTTACATGGTGTACTGTCCTTGATACTCCAGCCACAACTAGTCCTTGATTTGATGGCCTTAAGTCCTGAACCTCTCCCCTCATTCTAATCTCTCCAATCCCAGTAGGCAGCCTGTCTGAAAGGGAAGATGACAAGGGGAGGAGGAAAGCATGTACCTGCCAGTCAACTTTAAGCCATTAAATTCCAAGTTTTCAATTCTGCCACTATTTTAATGAAATTGAAACAGGTGTGTTAATATAGTTTGGAAAGTTTATTCTAAAGCTTATTATATAATTTATTATCATTAATAATATTGTTAATATTTTTAAATATCAATGATCATTTGCCTATTACATTTCTCAGAATATTAGAACTCTAAAAACACAAATATTTATTTCAAAGTTATATAAGTTCTATATTCATGGTTCAGTGTAAAATTTTTGGTGTTTCATAAATGAGATGAGAAGAGATCATGGGTTAAGGAAAGCAGGTCTCTGATTTAGTGACTACATATATTATAAGGGATTTCCCCATGCCACTAAGAAGACTGAAAAGCAAATTAGGAAAAAAAAAAAAGCAAACAGCTTCAGGCTTTCTGGGTGGACAGCGTTCTTGGGTGGATCTGTCAGGGTTCAAACAGCATGCAAGAAGATTCCACAGTGGACAAATGCGGTGTCTCCAACCCGGCAACTGAAAACTAACCTCTTGGCTCCTTGCTGGTCCCTTTCTTTCTTTTTCTCTTTCCTTTGCTCCTTTCTCCTTTCATGACCTTCTTTGGCCTCTGACTTTCTTTTCAAACCCTCCAAAATGAGCTCCTTCTCTAACCCTATTTTGAGGGGTTTATATTTTCCAGTCTTTTGTAACCATTGAAAGTTTCAAAAACGGAAGAAAAAAATCAAAACTTCTCCGAAGCATGTGGTGAAGAACATCTTAACTAGGTAGAAAGATCTTTAAAATTATTCAACTTTCTCCATGAAGAGGAAGGAATCGCAAAGGACTTTTCATGATTTTCTCCAGTGTTGTCTTGGGTGCAGGGCCTGGCAAAAACAAGGGGAGTCCAGCGATTCTGAGGCACACCACTGGAGCTTCTCAGGCTCCTTTCACCTCTGCATGAGATAAAATCCCCTGGGACTCAACCCCTGGGACACACAAATCCAGACCCAGGTCTCTACTTGGCAGAGTTCGAGGCTTCAGTGGATTCTCTACATTAGGGTGCAAAATTCTGGGCAACTGCAGGCCCTACTGGCCTCAATAGAGACTAGAAAACTCAGGATTATTCAGACAACATGGTGACAGGTAAGAATCCAATGAAACCAACTGAAATGGGCCCAACTTGCTTGAACCCAGTAGAGGAAATGGAGTCTCATCACCCCACCACTAAGATAAGAAAGGAAGGGTATTGAAGCCAGAATTGGGGACAGGCAGTTAGTGTAGAAATAGGAAATTGGGTCAGATCAAGAAAATAGAGGCCATCAAGCCATCTGCCTCTGGAAGTTGGAGACTGCAATGGGAGAATGGAATGTCA
Source organism: Sciurus carolinensis (assembly GCF_902686445.1). Taxonomy (NCBI): domain Eukaryota; kingdom Metazoa; phylum Chordata; class Mammalia; order Rodentia; family Sciuridae; genus Sciurus; species Sciurus carolinensis. Next base: position 1,118,273 of record NW_025920111.1, read on the forward strand.
AGGACCTGCAGAACCCATTGATAACCAAATTCACCTGCCCTTGCCAGAGACTGCAGGCAAGAAGGTGCTAATCAATGCCCCCTGGGCCCTTGCCTGTCTGAATCACTTTGACCCTCCCCCTGTCCCATCCGTCTCTCACCTTTTACATCTCACCTGCAAACCAGGCCTAATCCCGCAGGCAGGAAGGGAAGAGATAAGGGGAAAGAATGGGAGAATGAAACCCATAAAAAGAATGAGATTTGCTCATCCCACGGATTCCGCCTTTGGGTCCCCTTCTTCCACCCGGGAGAAGTCTGCTTTTCCTTTTCTTTAATAAAGCTGCATTTTCCACTCTACATTTGCCTCGGCGTGCTTCTCCGGCGTTATACTTCAACACCTGAGGAAGCAGGACTCGTCACCGGTAAACAGCGGTATCAGATTTGAAGGTCCCACCGAGACCTACGCCGAGGTAAGTGAGCTTTTCTCTTCACGCACCCCAATCTGTCCGAGGTGCATCTTTCTGTCTCTTTCTTTCTAGAGGGCAAAATGGGCACCCGTCGGCTACTTAAATGCAACTAGTGCAGCCGCCATTCTTAAGACTCGGGTGAGAGGTTTCTCGGCTCAGGCAAGTTTCCAATCCCCTGCTCTGCAGGCACGTTGGGGCTCTGCTGAAGCCGTTTCCTACTTTTCTGTCCAGGCCCGGAGCGCAATTGCCGTGAGTACACAGTGTCCCTAGTCCTGATCTGCCCAGAGTGCGTGGAGGCGGAGGAAAGGTTGGAGCAACTGCGGGGTTCTTGGCCCGGGCTACTCTCGGGTGGATCCCAAAAGTTCCTTCTCTGGACTCCCCCTCCCGACCGCCTTAAGGGGTATCCAAGGTGATCAGTAGACAAATGGCACCGAGGGAAAGCGCCAATTACATTTGCCTCCGTATGGGCCGCACAGCACACCGCACACATCCATTCCCTCCTGGATGTTTTCCCTTCGCTCACCGATCAGACATTAAACATTCAGATAGTAGGATCATAGGAAAATCAATAGGAAAGTACTCAGGTTATCTTTGTTTGCATATTTAGCCTTTGTTAGTTTGTTTAAAGTTTTCCTGTACTTAAAGGTGCTCAGTGTGTTCTAAGCTGCAAGGAGGATGTATACTTTAATTCAACCCCTCCCTTGAATCCCTCAGAGAACAGGGTATTATATGTCTAACAATCAATAGGTGTCCCCCTCATCCTTTGGAGATCCCTTTAGTCTACAAAATAGGCAAGAAGATGTACAATTCTTCTTGTGTTGTAGGAATTTATAGTGGCAGGGAGGAAAGCAGTAATGCCCTTAAGTCTGAATCCTCCAAGGGTCTCTAGCACAGGGCAAACTAGAGCCCCAGCACTTTGCCAAAGGAGGCCAGAAATACTTTGGCAAAGCCAGGTAGTGAGAGATGGGTTTTCTGGACCGGATTGAAGCTCAAACTTAGGGAGACGTCCCTGCACATAGTCTCCGGCGCGGGTGCCTGAGGTCTATTTTTCTTTTCTTCCACTTAGATGGGAGCTTCACTCTCAACAGTATTGCCAGGTTCACCACTAGCCTGCATACTGAAAAACTGGGACAAATTTGACCCACAGACACTCAAGAAAAAGCGCCTCATTTTCTTCTGCCGCCAGGCCTGGCCTCAATACAAACTCTCTGATGGAGAATCTTGGCCGCCAGAGGGAAGTACAAATTTTAATACCATTTTACAGCTTGATAGATTTTGCAAAAGGGAAGGAAAATGGTGTGAGGTACCTTATGTTCAGATCTTCTTTATTCTAAGGGAAGACCCCAAATTATGCCAACAATGTAAAATAGATTCAGCCAGAACCACTACTCTAAAGGAAGAAAGCCTTAAAGAGTCACCTACTGAGGGAAAGGAATTTTCTGCTAAAGTCCATCAGCAGGCCTCCTGTCCTCCATACCCTGGTCCTTCTCCATCTGCCCCAATGGACAGATCAAATGTACTACCTCTCCAGGAGATGCCGGGAGGAGAATTTGGACCAATTAAAGTATACAACCCCTTCTCCCTCCAAGACCTAAGACAGATAAAAACAGACCTAGGGAAATTTTCAGAAGATCCAGATAAATATATTGAGGTGTTTCAAAACCTATGCCAGGTGTTTGACCTCACCTGGAAAGATATTATCCTGTTACTTAACCAGACTTTAACCTCCAATGAGAAGGAAGCCACCCTGAAAGCAGCTGAACAATTTGGGGATGACCTACACCTTGCTCATGCCCCAGGAGCCCAAACTAGATCTAAACCCAACTATCCATCGGGAGCACAGGCAGTTCCAAGAAATGACCCCGACTGGGACCCAAATGATGAACAGGATGCTTGGAAGATCAGACACTTCCAGATGTTAGTCCTTGAGGCCCTTAGGAGAATCAAACAGAAGCCTATTAACTATTCTAAGGTTTCTGAAATTACACAAGGTCCCGAAGAAAGCCCGGCTATTTTCATGGAGAAACTCAGGGAGGCAATGAGAAAACACACCACCGTGGATCCTGAATCCACAGAGGGCCATTTACTTTTAAAGGACAAATTTATCATTCAGTCGGCCCCAGACATTCGGAGGAAATTACAAAAATTGGCATATGGCCCTGATCAATCCTTAGATGATATCCTCTGACTTGCAACTTCCATTTTTTATAATCGAGATGTAGAGGAAAAGAAGGAAAAAGAGTGTAGAGACAGAAGAAAAACTGAAGCGCTGGTCTTAGCCCTAAGAGGAGTTAGCTTCCCGGGTGATGAAGAAAGAAAACGGAATGTACCTCAGGCCACAAAAGGGATTTGTTTCCGTTGTGGAAAGGAGGGACATTTCAGACAGGAATGTCCCCAAGCCAAACGGCCACCACCAAAGCCCTGCCCCAAGTGTCAAGGCAACCATTGGAAAAGTGACTGTCCTCAGGGGCGTAGGTCCTTGAGGCCAGACTCTTCCACACAGGCCTGATGGGGCCCGGGGCCAATTCTAATGGCTCCCGTAACTCCTATCACTACGCATGAGCCCCGGGTATGCTTCTCCATAGGGAGTCAAGAGGTCAACTTCCTCTTAGATACTGGCGCTAGTTTTTCAGTGCTCACCTCTTATCCTGGACCTCTCTCCTCTAATACTATAACGGTGCAAGGGGTGTCTGGACGGCCTATTACCAGAAAGTTTACTCCCCCACTAAGTTGTGAGTGGGATGGGATGATGTTTTCTCATGCATTCCTGATAGTCCCAGAATGCCCTACCCCTTTATTGGGAAGGGATTTACTTTCAAAACTTCAGACTTCATTACAATGAATTTGGGACCACAAGGATCATTATGTTTACCTCTACTAGAATGTGATATAAACCCTGAGGTATGGGCCACTGAAGGCAAGATTGGACGGGCAAAAAGAGCAATCCCAGTTAAAATAGTCTTAAAGGATCCCTCTGTCTTTCCACATCAGAGACAATACCCGCTACGCCCAGAAGCAAAAAGGGCTTATTAAAGATCATCCAGAACCTCAAACAGCAGAAACTTTTAGTACCTTGTAACAGCCCATGCAATACACCAATTTTGGGAGTTCAAAAATCAAATGGGGAATGATGTTTAGTCCAAGACCTCAGAATAATTAATGAAGCAGTTGTTTCCCTCCACCCAGTAGTTCCTAATCCATATACTCTGCTATCTGAGATTCCAGCAACTGCCACTTGGTTTACTGTGTTAGATTTAAAAGATGCCTTCTTTTGCATACCTCTGGATTCTCAGTCTCAGTATCTGTTTGCCTTTGAGGAACCAGATAGTGGATCTCTACTAACCTGGTCAGTACTCCCCCAAGGATTTAGAGATAGCCCCCACCTATTTGGACAAACTCTAGCTAAGGACTTAGCAGAATTCAAAGATAAGACAACTGCAATTGTTCTCCAATATGTGGATGACATCCTGTTATGTGCCTCCACCCAGGAGGAATGTCAAAAAGCTACTACAGAACTCTTAAACTTCTTAGCCAATCAGGGTTATAAAGTCTCAAAAAAGAAAACTCAATTATGTCAGCAACAGGTCCAATATTTAGGATTACAACTATCCCAAGGAGTCCGCAAATTAGGACAGGAAAGAATAGCTCCCATAGGACAATATCCTCTGCCTCAGACCCTAAGGCAACTCAGAGGCTTCCTAGGAATAACTGGATACTGCAGACTTTGGATTCCTGGGTATGGAGAATTAGCTAAGCCTCTTTACAGTCTTATAAAAGAAACTTTGCAACAAGGAACAACCAACCTAATATGGGAACCAGAACATATTAAAGCCTTTGAGACATTAAAAAGGGCCTTACTCCAAGCCCCTGCTCTTAGTTTACCTACTGAAGAGAAATTTAACCTGTTTGTCACTGAAAGAGGAGGAATAGCCCTAGGAGTGGTAACCCAAAAGAACGGGCCTATTCAACAACCAGTAGCCTATCTCAGCAAGGAACTTGATATGGTATCTTGGGGATGGCCCCACTGTTTACGAGTAATTGCAGCTGTAGCTCTACTAGTCCCTGAGGCAATCAAAATCACCCTGGGAAGAGACCTTATTGTCTACACTTCCCATGATCTCTCAGGAATTTTAAACTCAAAAGGAGGACTATGGCTTTCAGATAGTCACCTTCTAAAATATCAGGCTTTACTTCTGGAAGGACCCATAACTCAAATAAGGACTTGTTCGACTTTAAATCCAGCTACTTTCCTACCAGAAACATTAGAGGAAAGTCCTGAACATGACTGCCAACAGGTCCTAGCCATGAATTACTCAGCCTGAGAAGACCTTCAAAACCTTCCCCTGTCTAATCCAGACCTCACCATGTTCACTGATGGAAGTTCCTCTGTGGAACAAGGAGAACGCAAAGCTGGATATGCTGTGGTGACTTTACATGACACTTTAGAAGCACAATCTTTGCCCCCAGGCACAAGCGCACAACTTGCAGAATTAATAGCCCTAACAAGAGCCCTGGAACTAAGGAAACAACAGAGAATTAATATTTATACTGACTCTAAATATGCCTACCTAATCCTGCATGCACATGCAGCAATTTGGAAAGAAAGAGGATTTCAAACAACTGAAGGAACAGCTATAAAAAACTGTAAACAGATCTTAAAACTATTAGAAGCTGTCCATTTACCCAAAGAGGTAGCAGTAATCCACTGCCCTGGACATCAAAAAGGAATAGATGAAATAGCAGAAGGCAATAGACGAGCAGATCAGCAAGCCAAAGAGGCTGCTAAGGGAACTTTGCAACAAATAGCGACTTTAGCCCCTTTGATATGGACAGGCCCTCTCCCAGAGATAAGGCCCCAATACACCCAGGAGGAAACACAGCAGGCTTTATCTAGAGGAGGTAACCTCTTGCCCTCTGGGTGGATTCAAATGGAAGATAACAAACTCTACTTACCTGCTAACTCCCAGTGGAAGATTTTACACACCCTACATCAATCCTTCCATCTGGGAGAAGAAAACACTCTCAAATTAACTCAAGAGATATTTGAAGGGAAGCATATTTCAAAAACAATCCAACAAATAGTCAAAGCCTGTGAAACGTGCCAAAGGAATAACCCCCTTAACTCTACCAAAAAGCCCCCAAGGCTACAAAGAACAGGACAATTCCCTGGAGAAGACTGGCAACTTGATTTTACTCACATGCCAAAAAGTAATGGATTTCAATATTTATTGGTTATGGTAGATACATTTACAGGGTGGACTGAAGCCTATCCCTCCAGAACTGAACAGGCAGGAGAAGTAGTCAAAGCCTTATTACAGGAAATAATTCCTCGATTTGGTCTGCCCCGCAACCTCCAAAGTGACAATGGAGCTGCTTTCAAGGCTGCTGTCACTCAGGGAATATCCAAAGCCTTAGGCATAAAGTACCATCTCCACTGTGCATGGAGGCCCCAGTCCTCAGGAAAGGTAGAAAAAACTAATGACATCCTAAAAAGGCACCTAAGAAAACTCACTCAAGAAACTCACTACCCATGGCCTAAAATGCTTCCTCTAGCCCTACTCAGAATCAGGAATACCCCCAAAACATTAGGGCTCAGCCCATTTGAGCTCCTATATGGAAGACCATTCCTAAGAAATGATATCCTTAAAGATCAGGAAACTGCAGATTTAGTGGCTCATATCACAAAGTTGGCCAAATTTCAAACTGAGATCTGTAAATACCCTGCATCTGAGCCAATCACTTCTCCACCTCTGTATGAGCCTGGAGATCTAGTCATGATAAAAACCGTACCTTCAAGTTCTCCAAATTTAGACCCTATTTGGAAAGGACCTTTTCCTGTAATCTTATATACCCCCTCTGCAGTAAAAGTGCTGGGACAAGAGAACTGGATTCACCACTCTCGAGTTAAAGCCTGTCATCCTGAGTCGACTCCCAAAGAAACTTCCTCCCAAGGAACTGAGGAGCGATACTCCTGCACTCCGATAGAGGACCTAAAATATCTCTTCCGCAGAGACAATGGTGATATGTAAACTTTTCCTCCTCTCTTTCTTTATTATTGTAGGCAGATCCACTGAAACTAATTCTTTCCTAAATTGGGCCCAGCAATATGCCACTAAATTACAAAAAGATAATTGCTGGATATGTGGACTATTACCCCTTTCCAGCACCTCTGGACTACCTTGGTGGGTATCACCTTTACAGGGAAATGACTGGACAAATTTACAGTCCTTAATATTAGAACAAAAGAAGGAAAGACCCTCCTTACAAACTGCTACTCATGCCAATGTTAGCTTATGGCCTATCAATGAAACTCTATCACTACCAGGTCATAAAAAGGCTTTCACTTTAGAGCAGACCAATGTTCAAATTTCTACGACTGTTAAGTCACATGCGGGCCCATTCACTTCTAACTCTCCACCACCGCCACCAATATGTCACAGATACAAAGACGGTTATTATCAGGTTTGGGATGGAAATTTATGGCTTACACCCACCATTGGGCATCTAAACCAAAAGGCCCCAATCTGTTGGGAACAACATAACCATACTTATGATATATGGCCTAATAGTACTCAAGAATTAGGATGGACCCCAGAGTCACAATGCCAACAAATTGTAATTTTACAAGCCAATGATTGGTTTGGAACTAATTGGCTCTCTAGGCCTGAAATTAGCTGGCCAGCACCCAATGGAACACAATGGATATGTGGAACTAACTTATGGCCCTGGCTTCCCCCAGGCTGGATAGGAAGATGTACTATTGGGTACCCCTGGATGCAAGGGAGATGGACCCCAAGTATAGAACAGCCAGCAAATCTCCCCAATCTCAAACATAGATGGGGACGATCTGTTTTTCATTGGTATGATCATTTAGCTTCAATGTTTATCCCACAAATTGGTTTAGAAAGTGTAATGTGGCATGTGGAGACCCTAAACAATTATACCCAAACCACCCTCCATGATGTTGGAGAAAGCATTTCTCTCCTTAATACAGAAGTGACACTCATGAGGAAAGCTGTCTTACAAAACCGGATGGCTTTAGACATCCTCACTGCAGCCCAAGGTGGTACTTGTGCTATTGTTAGAACTGAATGCTGTGTTTACATCCCTGACAACTCTAACAATGTAACTAACATCCTTAAAGATTTACATTCTCAGATAGAGGCCATGTCCTCTCCAGACTCATCATGGGAACAAATTCTTAGTTCCTGGTTCTCTGGTACCTCCTGGTGGAAAACATTATTAGTCTCTATAATCATCATCATACTCATTGGTGTGTTCCTATGTTGTGGCATTTACTGTTGCATTAATCTTATCCCGGTACTCATAGCTTCTTGTTTCTCTTATAGACCGCCCATCTCTCAAATGACCCTCCAGCCTATTACTCTTCAACCAGACTTTTACCGTGGACCCCTTGATCGACCCGATTTCTAAAAAGGAACTCCAAGCTGCTTGCCCCTCACCGTCCACTTTCAGCTGGAAGAAGTCAGAGCGGTCATCGACCCCCTTCCCCAGCAGCATGGAGTTCCTAAGATTAGAGGTGGGAATGAAGCCAGAATTGGGGACAGGCAGTTAGTGTAGAAATAGGAAATCGGGTCAGATCAAGAAAATAGAGGCCATCAAGCCATCTGCCTCTGGAAGTTGGAGACTGCAATGGGAGAATGGAATGTCAAGGACCTGCAGAACCCATTGATAACCAAATTCACCTGCCCTTGCCAGAGACTGCAGGCAAGAAGGTGCTAATCAATGCCCCCTGGGCCCTTGCCTGTCTGAATCACTTTGACCCTCCCCCTGTCCCATCCGTCTCTCACCTTTTACATCTCACCTGCAAACCAGGCCTAATCCCGCAGGCAGGAAGGGAAGAGATAAGGGGAAAGAATGGGAGAATGAAACCCATAAAAAGAACGAGATTTGCTCATCCCACGGATTCCGCCTTTGGGTCCCCTTCTTCCACCCGGGAGAAGTCTGCTTTTCCTTTTCTTTAATAAAGCTGCATTTTCCACTCTACATTTGCCTCGGCATGCTTCTCCGGCGTTATACTTCAACACCTGAGGAAGCAGGACTCATCACCGGTAAACAGCAGTATCAGTATTTCATATTCAAGTAATTTCCACTTGTACAGAAACAGGAAAATAGGTCCAAATGTGAGGAGGAATTGGGGTAAGAGAAAACCTGGGGCTAAGGATTTGGTGGTTAGAGGCTGAAGTTTACCTGAGGATGGGGGGAGGGGGTTTGGGGGTTGCCAGGTTGGTCAGTCCCTTGGCTGAGGTTTGGAGACCTCCAAAATCAGTGAGCATGGAGCCAGCAGAATTGCTGAAAACAGGACATCCCAAGCTCAGACACCCAGAATTGATGTGTCCTAATTTCTCAGTGGTTGCTGCCTAAGGATGGTCCTCATGTATCCAAATTAATGAAATAAGGAACAGGGCAGTGGATAAAGGCTGTGTGGTGCAAAGTGAAGCCAGAATTAAGGACAGGTAGTTAGAGTAGAAATAGGAAATTGGGTCAATTCCAGGAAATGAAACCATGAAGCCATCTGCCTTTGGAAGTTGGAGACTGCCCCTGGAAGAATGGAATGTCAAGGATTTCCGGAGCCCATTGATTACCAAATTTACCTGCCTTTATCAAGGACTGGAAGCAAGGAGCTGCTAATTAGTGCCCCCTGGGCCCTTGCCCGCCTGAATCACCTTGGCCCTCCCCCTGCCCATGGCTTCTCACTTAATGCAAAACCAGGCCTAGTCACATAGGCAGGAAGGAGAATGAGATAAGGGGGAAAAAACTGGAGAACAAAAGAGACTTTAATCTATAAAAGATGTAGAGTGCGCTCACTTCTCGGGACTTTTAGAACATCAGCCATGGCCCCCTTCTTCCTGGTGGGAGAAGTCTGTATTATTACCTTTAAATAAACCTGCTTAATATGCTTGCTTTGGCGTGCTTCTCTACTATTCAATCTTCAACATTAGAAGGAGCAGAACTCGTCACCGGTAAACAGCGGTATCAGATTTGGAGGTCCCACCGAGATTTACGCCAAGGTAAGTAAGCTTCTTTCTCCACGCACCCCACATCTTTTTGAGGTGCATCTTTCTTTCTGTCTCTTTACTTTTGGAGGGCAAATTGGGCACCCATCAGCTACTTAAATGCAGTTAATCCAGTCACCATTCTTAAGACTCAGGTGAGAGGTTTCCTGGCCCAGGCAAGTTTTCAATCACCTGCTCTGTAGGCATGTTGGACTGTGCTGAAGCTGTTTCCCACTTTTCTGTCTAGACCCAGAGCAAAATTGCCACAAGTACACAGTGTCTCTAGTCCTGATCTGCCCAGTATGCATGTGAATGATAGAGGGAGCCCGCACCTGTATAAACACAGGCTTCCCCAAACTGCCCCCAGCCTCCTGAAAGTGATAAAGAATTTTCCATCTCTCATCTTATCTGTGAAGGCCAGGGGGCTGACCCAAGAGCAAACCTTGCTAACGACAACCTGCCTCTCAGAGGTCAGGGTGACTCAGAACTTAAGATAACATGCTTTACAATTGTGTATGTTAACCAATTAGGAAGAACACTGTATAACTGCTTGCCTTTCATTATATAAACCCTGCTAATGAGGGCTCGGGGCCTCTTAGTGACACTGGTTAAGGACACAGAGGACCAGATTTAAGCGTGCTAATAAATGACTCTGTTGCTTGCATTGATCGTGGTCTCTGGTGGTCTTTGTGGGGTCTCGAGCCTTTGGGCACAACATATGGGGGCTCGTCCGGGATGCCCCAAGCCCACCTAGACACCTGATAATAGAGTCATAAGTGACACCATCGGCCCGTGAGTAAGGCAATGCCATGTATTTTCTGGTCTGGATTGCCTGCAGGTTCTGGTTCTGGGCTGGCATAGTCCTGGCTGACGCACTATAGGACCCCAGCAGGGTCTCGAGAGACGTCCACTCGACCCGTCGGGTGACTCTTTCACATCTGGGCAGCTTCTGTGCTTCATTTGGGCGACTCTGTCACATCTGGATGACTCTGTCACATCTGGAAAGCTTCTGTGTTGCATTTGGGCAACTGTTGCATCTGGGTGACTCTATCACATCTGGAAAGCTTCTGTGCTGCATTTGGGAGACTCTGTCACATCTGGATGACTCTGTCACATCTGGGAAGCTTCTGTGCTGCATCTGGGCAACTCTGTCGCATCTGGGTAACTCTTTGTCCCATCTGGGCATTGTGTTGCGTCTGGGCAACTCTTTGACACAATCAGAAATTGTTTTTGTTGACAAAGTACCAGCTAGCCAGTTTCTTATTTAGCGTGCTATATGTCTGTCTGTGTATTGTACCGTATGGTCATTACTCTTGTCTCATATTAAATTCTTCATTGTGTTAATCCGATCTTAGGCTTAGGAATACTCATTGCAGGGTACTTTACAGTCCTTCTCCTTGTTCCTGAGAGATTTGTTTACTCCAATTCCCCTAGGCAGAGAGCCCAGCAGCTCCATTCCTCAAAAGTAGTAAGAAATAATGTTTTGTGATTTTCTGCATTCAAACCTAACCTGATTTCTCAACCAGAAAGAAAAAGGGTTAAAAAGTCCTAGTTGATCCCCCCTGCCCCCTGCTGGCCTTGCTGAAGCCTGCATTGGAATGTAAACTGCAGCAGTCTCAGCGGGAAAGGGGGGTGACCTGAAGAAAAGAAAGAAAAGAAAAGGTGTCCGTTTTAAACTCCTGGGCTGCTACACAGAACTAACTAATTTTCTAGGATTCTTGTTTTGTTTTGCTTTTCTTTAATGCTGTATTTTTGAGCTCATAATTTTGATCCTGCATACCTAGGTTAATGATTTTTTTTCTTTTTGATCAGTTCTATTTTTTATTCAACTAGAATTTTTGAACATCTGTTACATTGCAATGGAGATTCACCTATAAAGTTACAAGGCCTTTGATTTTGTATTATTTATATGTCATGCTAATATCATGTTTTGTCTGTATCAAAACTGAGTGCTCCTAAAATTAAAATTTAAAAATGGATCCAAATACTTTTATTCACATGATTTAAAAGGGGTTGATTTAAATTGGGTAAACTAATAAAAGTAAGATGTCTTTAGAAATAACTCGCAAGTCTCTAGGTGGTCAAACTACTGGAATGTTGATGGTAAACAATGTCTAATATCAATTGTTTCTAGAACTTTTCTTCAACAGGAAAGAGACAGCAAATACTGTTCAGGACACTTGTCTGATATCTTGGTTTTTACAGTATAAGTGAATTAGAGTTAACATGTATGGGATTACTCAAATGTGTTTGTTAGTGACATCTGATTAATTTGCAAAGTTAAAATGCTAATTATTAAATGACATCAAGAACTTTTAACTCCTTAAATTCCATGGAGTAACATACTTAAACATTATTGGTGGTTTCATAGGTAGGTAAACGGAGGGTGAGTGTTCCATCTGCTCCCTTACCACTTCCCCCTGCTCCCCCTCCAGTTCTGCAAATCTCCAAGGAGATTTTAGATTTGGATTTAGAGTTACCATCTCCCCTCTCACTGTGTTTCAGTTAGAGCACTATAAACAACAAAGTATTTTATCTTGTTAAAATAGAGTGATTTATCTAAATTCAGAAATTTCATAAGAGTTGTTTCAGAATGTGGACAAAAAGGGGTCAACAGATAGGAAAGAGAAAATAAAAGGTTCTGGGTTTGGAAATGTATTTAATAAAAAGGAAAAGAATATGTTTCTGGGTAAGAAAGTGCCTGTGTGATGGAATACATGAGGGTCTAAGTAAGTGCTAAGAAAGTCTGTGTGTAAGTGAAGGACAAGTTTCAACAAGTTTGTGTGTAACTAAGTTGGTTGTATGTATATGAGACAGTTGAAGATATTTAAGGTTTTTCCTAAGGTGAAATACTAATGTTCTGATATAAGCCAAAATTTAACCTGTATGGTAAAATGACATGGTAAAATTACAAGGATTTTTTTAGAAACACTAATTTACTCTTAACTTTGTGTCTATTAAGTTTTATTCTTTAAAACAATTGGTCTTAAAATTGGGGTTTATACAATTATGGTTAAACAACTATTAAGAATATTGTACTATGTTACAGAGTCTAAATTTTTCTTTAAAAACTGAATTTAGTAAGATTAAAGTGTCAAGGTAATTGTGAAATGTTCACTCCTTGTATATTAAATGTATTCATATTTTCCAGGTATACAAGTTTTTAAAGCAGGAAATTTGTCAAGCTGCTATTCTCCAGAATAAACTTGTCTGTACTGGTAATATTAAACTTAAAGAGTACATTTTATTGGGGATTTATTTCTATCATTTAATGTTCTATTATGGGATATATTATCAGTAAGGTATATGTAAAATTGGTTACTTATTTCACTGAGATAAAAATTTAAATGTAATCTAAGAGTTAGTGACAGCTTGATTTGTTTAAAGGTTCATATTGTAGAAGGTGAAAGCATTTTGCTACACAAAAGAAAAGTTAAAAGTTCTCTCAGCCTTTCTTTGATTGATTCCTGTTTTGGATATAATGCTAGACTGTGTTAACTAATGTTCATATGAACTCAGGAATCAATATATGTAAACTTCTTAAAATGACATTTAAGAAAGAGTGTAATGTGCCATAGCAAGAGTGGAACAACAATGACTGAGATTGGGGGCCCTGACTTCTTGTCTGTAGCATGCCTGGTGCCTGGTAGTGTTTCTGTATAGGAGCACAAGATGCCTAACTGCTGTGGCAGTAGCCTCCTTGGGGAGGCTCTGTACAGGAGTCCTATCAACTCTTACATTGATCTCAGGCACACAGCTCTTAGGCAGAAAGAAATTGTTTTGCTAGATAACCAGTGTTTCATCTGTTCCCTTCTCTAGTTCCTGCCCACCTTACAGTAACTTTGGACAGTGGACTTCTTTGAGAGCTACACAGAATTTCTAACATTGCACTTTGCAGTTGTGGGAAAAAGTTATGTAGATGTTCTAGTCTCTGTAACTGTCCTGAAAACAAAGAATAATGCTTACATAGTCTTTAACAAATAATAAGACATGTATAAAGATTGTTAACATAACTCTTTAGGTCTGCATTTCCATCAGAGAACAGAGCTCCATCTGATCTCAGCTTAATTTTCAAAATCTGTGTTTATAAACCTTTATTTTCTAATACTCCTTTGACCCCCACTGAACTTGAAAATTTGGTCACGCTGGTCATGGCAAAAGGGGCAAAAATTACCTTTAGGATTAGAACATTTTACTTAAGACTTGTGAAGAGCCCTGCCTTACCTGAGATAAGGCTCTGCCTCAACCTGCTACATGTTAGAATGGCTCCAAAGAAAGTCAGACTTTAACTCATTTAAAGCTGTGCTCAAAAGTTTGATGTTTGTTGTAAAGATTACTGTGATCTCAAACAGGGTATATAATGTAGAACTCAACCAAAATTCAAGATAACTATTATACAAGCTAAATATGTTTTTACTCTTCCTAATTTCATTTTGTAAAACTGTTGCCTGTTACTGTTTTGCAGAAGTAGCTGCTTCCAGAACATACAACCTAGGTAACTTGTGATAATAGGCCATCACCTTCAAAACAGATAGTATGTGGTAGTACTTTAATAAAAGGGGAAATGACTGTAAAGTTATGGACATTAAGTTAAAGCCCAGTACTCTTACTTTATGACTGGTGAGACTGGCTTGCTGGATGATTAAGATCAAACTTAGAAATTGGAATTAAATATAGAGGCCAAGAAAAAAAAAAAAAAAAACAGTATCTTGCCCTCAAAGTCAGCCTGAACCCAGGGAATAAGAGAACTTCTCTAAGGAGCCCTGCAACTCTGGGTCACACAACCTCCTGATCAAGGAGATTGTTGAGACTAGAGGATGAAAATCACTCAGTGCATCTGCTGCAGAGGAGCATCATGGAAAAAGGGAGACACCCCTAATGCTTTCAAGGAAAGCCACTTCATCGAAAAGACCCTGCCTAACCAATGGCACTATTGGAGCTAAGAAGCTGCTCTTAAGTTCTCTATGAGTGACTCCTGTGGAAACTCAGTTGACTCTTTAACAAGTCAGGAACCAGGTCAATTGGACCAGCTTGATCTTGGACACCCAGCAAAACAGTTAAAACCAAAATATAGCCATTCTTGGGCATTTAAAAGAAATAATAGTTAAAAGTAACTTAAGATGTACACTTGTGTTAACCCACTAAAATTAAGAGTGGAATCTACAAAAGAAAGATTCTTAGGCAAATGTGCCTGATAACTGCCAGAGTCAGAAGATTTTAGTCAGTTTAAGGCCTGCAGTCACAGGTAGGCTTTATCTATGTTTGCTAGTATGATTATCTAACCCTAAGTAACAGAAATATAGAGATCTCTACTTAACACAGGCTATACCAATAAAGGGATATTGTATAAATATCAGATGACATTAAGTAGCTTAACTATATTTTCTGGGGACCTCAATGACATTAAGAGTTAAATATTATGTTTACATTCCTGATAACCTGGACAATGTTAAAGTCCCCAAATAAGGGCCTTGTCCCCTCCAGTCTTTGCTAGTCCTTGTTATGGGAACAACTTCTCAGTTCTTCCAACCCCTGGTGAGGAATTATTGACTTCGGTCATCTTTATGATATTCATTGGCATGTTCCAGATTCCACAACATTTATATTGTATCAATCTCATTTCAGTACTCATGTCTTTTTGTTCTTCTGTCATAGAAGCATCCATCCCCAGATGCCTTTACAGCCTGCTCTTCCCCAACCAGACTTCTACCTTGGACCCCTCAGTTGACCCAATTTCTAAAAATGGAACTCCAAACTGCTTGCCCCATGCTGCCCACTTCCAGCTCAAAGAAGTCAGATTGGTCATCGCCCATTTTCCCTACAGCAGTGAAGGAGTTCCTAGTATTAGTGGGGTAAATGAAGTCAGAATTGGGGACAAGCAATTAGTATAGAAATATGGGATCGGGTCAAATTGAGGAAATGAAGACCATGAAGGTCATCTGCCTCTGGAAGATGGAGACTGCCCCTGGGAGAGTAGAATGTTAGGGATCTTCTAAGTTCATTGATTATCAAATTTACCTGCCTTTAAAGACTGTAAGCAAGGAGGACTATGTGCAGCCCTGGGAGAAGAATGTTGGTTTTATGCTAATAATTCTGGAGTAGTGAGGAAATCCATGGCAAAAATCAGAGAAGGACTAGCCAACAGAAAGAAAGAACGGGAAGCTAGTCAGAGCTGGTTTGAATCCTGGTTCAATTTTTCCCCTTGGTTAACTACTCTGGTGTCCGCTATAGTGGGATCCCTATTATTGTTGCTACTAGCTTTAACTATAGAACCTTGTATAGTCAATAAGTTAATTGCTTTTGTTAAGGATAGAATAAATACAGTACAGCTAATGGTGCTAAGGACCCAATATCAGCCCGTGAAGCAGCAGCAAGGGTTAAAACAATAGAGACCCAAGATTGGCTCTCTAAAGGCTCTTGGAAAGGGGGGAATAAAAGATAGAGGGAGCCCGCACCTGTATAAACACAGGCTTCCCCAAACTGCCCCCAGCCTCCTGAAAGTGGTAAAGAATTTTCCGTCTTCCATCTTATCTGTGAAGGCCAGGGGGCTGACCCAAGAGCAAACCTTGCTAATGACAACCCTCCTCTCGGAGGTCAGGGTGACTCAGAACTTAAGATAACATGCTTTACAATTGTGTATGTTAACCAATTAGGAAGAACACTGTATAACTGCTTGCCTTTCATTATATAAGCCCTGCTAACGAGGGCTCTGGGCCTCTTAGCATCACCAGTTAAGGATGCAGAGGACCACACTCGAGCTTGCTAATAAATTACTCTTTGTTGCTTGCATTGATCGTGGTCTCTGGTGGTCTTTGCAGGGTCTCGAGCCTTTGGGCACAACACGTGGAGGTGGAGGAAGGGTTGGAACAACTGCAGGGTTCTTGGCCTGGGCTACTTTCGGGTGGATCCCAAAGGTTCCTTCTCCAGACTCCCCCTCCTGACAGCGCTGAGGTGTATCCAGGGTGATCGGTAGACAATGGCACTGAGGGAAAGCACCAATTACCTTTGCTTCCATATGGGCCGTACAGTGCACAACACTCCAGCACATCCACTCCCTCCTGATGATCCCCTTCCCTTGCTGATCAGACATTAGGAATTCACACTGTAGGATTAAGGCCTGGGATGATTAGTATGAAAATGCCCAGGTTCCCTTTGTTTGCATAGTTAGCCTTCACTAGTCTAGACACTAGAGTCTCCCCATTACTGTTACTATGCTTAAATGTGCTCATGGTGTTCTCTTTAAGCTGCAAGAGGGAGGCATTTAAAAACCCTTCCCATGAGACCCTCCAAGCAAAGGGTGTTATACACCTAACAACCAATAAATGTCCCCTCACCCTCCAAAGATTCCTATAGTCTACAGGGGAAAAAGATAGGCAAATGGCACACTTTTTACTTTTGTCATCATTTTTCATAATTAGGAGTTTATAGTGGCAGGAGGAAAGCAGTGATGCCCTTAAGTCTGAATTCTCCCAGGGTCTCTAGCACAGGGCAAACTAGGACCCTAGCACTTTGCCAAAGAAGGCCAGAAATAACTTTGGCAAAGCCAAGTAGTGAGAGATGGGTTTTTCTGGACCTTAAGGAAGCTCAGTTAGGGAGACGTCCCTAGTACTTCTAACTCAGAAGGGAGCTTCTCTCTCAACAGTATTGCCAGGATCACCACTAGCCTGCATATTGCTAAATTGCAAATGATCAAGAAAAGTGCCTTTCATATGTTACCATGCTTGACAGCAATAATCTCTACCATAAGAGGAGAAAGGCTTAAGTAATTGCCCACTAAGGGAACAAAATCAAGGGAACCCTCCCAACTTAAGACAGACAAAAATAAATTTAAGGAGGCTTTTGGAGGATCATAATAAATATTGAGATGTTTCAAAACTTACACCAGGTATTTGACTTCACCTGGAAAATTATGCTATTAACCATCTAGAGAACAGGCAGTTCACAGAAACTATCCTAACTGGGATTCAAATAATGAGTAAAATGCCTAAAAAAAACTATTATGCAGCCTTCAGGAAAGTCCTGCTATTTTCATGGAGAGACTTAGAAAAGCAATAAGAAAGCACACTGCTCTGAATCCTGAATCCATAAAGGGCCACCTACTTTTAAATTATAAATTTGTCATTTAGTCAGCCCCAAATATTTAGAGGAAATTACAAAATTGGCACGTGGCCCTGATCAATCCTCAGATGATCTTCTCCAGCTTGCATCTTCCGTTTTTAATAGACATCAAAAAGAAAGAAAAGGGAACATATAGGCAAAAAAAAGGACTTATTAAAGATCACTCAAAGTGATAGAAACTTTTAATGCCTCGCAATAGCCCATGCAATTCACCCATTTTAGGAGTTAAAAAGCAAACTGCCTAGTCCAAAACCTTAGAATAATGAAGCAGTAATTTCCCCCACCCTGTAGTTCTTAATCCATACACTTTTATCTTGGATTCCAACTGCTGCTTGGTTTACTAAGTTAGATTTAAAAGATGACTTTTCCTGTCTATGCTAGACTCTGAATAGCAATTTCTATTTGCCTTTGAGGAACCAGATACTGTATCTCAACTAAACTAGACAGTATTGCCTCAGGATTTAGATGGCCCTTACCTGTTCCAGACAAATGTTAGCTAAGGACTTAACAAAATTCAGAGATAAAAGATTCTGTGATTGTTCTCCACTAAGTAAAGTACATCATTTATGTGCCTCCACCCAGGAGGAATATCAAAAGGCCATTGCAGAACTCCTAAGCTTTTTAGCTAATAGGAATTAAAAGATCTCAAAAAATAAAGCTTAATTATGTCATCAACAGGTTCAATACTACAGAAAATAGCCACTATAGAACAATATTCTGCCCCAGGAATAACAAGAAGGGGCCTTACTTCAAGCTCCTGCCCTCAGCTTACCTATGAAGCAAGATTTAACCTGTTTGTCACAAAGAAGAAAATAAATCCTGGATAGACAGCCATAGGCAACTCAATAACCAATGGCATATCTCAGTGAGGAACTTAGCAAAGTAGCTTCATTCTCAAAAGTAATGGAAAATAAGGTCTCATAATTTTCTTTGACATCCAACCTGTCCTGATGAGATGGCTAAAATGCCCTAGGCCCAAGGTTTCTGTTAAAACCTGTTAGATCCTTCCAGATCTCAGTCAAGGCTTACATTGAAATGTAAATAAAGGAAGTCTAAAGGCTCAATAGGAGACCAGTCTCAAACCCAAGGGAAAAAAAGGTAAAAAAGTCTTACCTGAACTCCAGCAAAAGTAAATTTTATGGTGTCTTACTAAAGTAATTAAAGGCCGTATCATTTTTACAAGACTCTTGTTTTTTTAGTTCTATATTTTTTTGAGCTCATGATTTTTTTGATCAGTTCTATTTTTTATTCAACTAGAGTTTTTGAACATCTGTTACATTGCAATGGAGATTCACCTATAAAGTTACAAGGCCTTTGATTTTGTGTTATTTGTATGTCGTGCTGTCTGATGTCATGCTTTGTCTGTATCAAAACTGAGCGCTCCTAAAATTAAAATTTAAAAATGGATCCAGATACTTTTAATTCACATGATTTAAAGGTTCAAGTTAGGTAAACTAATGAAAGTAAAATGTCTTTGAAAATAACTCACAAGTCTCTAGGTGGTCAAGTTAATAAAATATTGATGTTAATAAAATGTCTAATATCAATTTTTTCTAGAACTTTTCTTCAACAGGAAAGAGCAAATACTGTTCAGGACACTTGTCTGATATCTTGGTTTTTACAGAATAAGTGAATTAGAGTTAACATGTATGGGATTACTCAAATGTGTTTGTAGAGACATCTGATTAATTTACAAAGTTAAAATGCTAATTGTTAAATAACATCAAGTACTCTTAACTCCTTAAATTTCATGGGGTATCATACTTGAACATTATTGGTGTTTTCATAGGTTGGTAAATAAAAGAGTTTAAACTTGCTTTGTGTCATCACTAAACTAAAAACAAGGTTACTAAGAGTTATGTCCTAACAAGTGCAATTCTATATACAAAGGGTTCCAAAAGTTTCAACTGTGTTTCAATTAGAGTACTATAAACAACAAAATATTTAATCTTATTAAAATAGAGCAATTTATCTAAATTCAGAAATTTCATAAGAGTTGTTTCAGAATGTAAACAAAAAGGGGTCAACAAATAGGAAAGAGAAAATAAAAGGTTCTGGGTATGGAAATATATTTAGTAAAAGGGAAAAGGAAATGTTTCTGGGTAAGAAAGTGCTTGTGTGATGAAATACATGAGGTTCTAAGTAAGGCTAAGAAAGTCGGTGTGTAAGTAAAGGGCAAGTTTCAACAAATTTGCGTGTAACTAAGTTGGTTGTATGTATGTGAGAGAGCTAAAGCTATTTAAGGTTTTTCCTAAAGTGAAATACTAATGTTCTGATATAAACCAAAGTTTAATCTATATGTTAAAATGACAAGGATTTCTTAGAAACACTAATTTACTCTTAACTGTGTCTATTAAGTTTTATTCTTTAAAACAATTAGTCTTAAAATTGGGGTTTATACAATTATGGTTAAACAACTGTTAGAGTATTGTACTATGTTACAGAGTCTAAATTTTTCTTTAAAAACTAAATTTGGTAAGATAAAAGTGTCAAGGTAATTGTGAAATGGTCGCTAGTTGTATATTAAATGTGTTCATATTTTTCAGGTACATAAGTTTTTAAAGCAAGAAATTTTTTAAGCTCTGCTATTCTCCAGATTAAACTTGTCTGTAATGGTAATCTTAAACTTCTAAAGAGTAAATTTTAATTGGGGATTTATTTCTATCATTTAATGTTCTATTATAGGACCTGCTATCAATAGGGTATATGTAAAATTTGTTACTTTTTGCACTGAGATAAAGAATTTCAAATATAAATGTATTTATAAAAGTTAGAACCTGACTTGTTTAAAGGTTAATATTGTGAAACATGAAGACATTTTGCCACTTTGACATACAAAAGTAAAGTTAAAAGCTCTCTCAGCCTTTCTTTGATATATGTTTTAAATACAGTGTTAAATTGTGTTAATTATAAACTTTATATAGACTCAGGAAACAGTATATGTAAACTTCTTAAAATGACACTTAAGAAAGAAGCCAAGATCAACATCAAAATTAGAACACTTAAGATCTGTAAAGAGTCACACCTTACCTGATATATGGCTCTGCCTCCCACCTTACTGCATGTTAGAGTGACTCCAAAATAAGTCAGACTTAAACTTATTTAAAGTTATAGTCAAAATATTGGTTCTTGTTGTAAAAGTAGTGTGATCTCAAATAGGGGATATTATGTGGTTCTCAGTCAAAGTTCAAGATAGCTCTTATACAAGCTGAATATATTTTTACTTTTCATAATTTCATTTTGTAAAACTGTTACCTGTTAATGTTTTGCAGAAGTAGCTGTTTCAAGAACACACAACCTAGGTAACTTTTGATAATAAGCCATCACCTATAGAACAGATAGTGGTAACTTCCAGTACTAATGCAGACTCCAGTTAGATAAAAGGGTAAGTAACTGTAAAGTTATGGTCATTGAAGTTAAAGCCCAGTACTCTTACTTTATGACTGGTGAGACTGGCTTGCTGGATGATTAAGATCAAACTTAGAAATTGGAATTAAATACAGAAGGCAAGAAAGAACAGTATTTGGATCTTTTGCCCTCAGTCAGCCTGAACCCATGAAAAAGAGAACTTCTCTAAGGAGCCCAGCAACTCTGAGTCACAAAACCTCCTGATCAAGGAGATTGTTGAGACTCTTAGAGGATGAAAAATTACTCAGTGCATCTGCTGCAGAGGAGGGTCATGGAAAAGGGTGACATCCCTTGATGCTTCCAAAGGAAGTCACCTCATCAAGGAGACCCTACCTAACCAATGGCACTGGTGGAGCTAAGAAGCTGCTCTTAAATTCTCTGTGAGTGGCCCCTGTGGGAACTCAGCTGACTCTTTAACAAGACAGGAACCAGGTCAATTTGACCAGCTTGATCTTAGACACCCAGCAGAACAGTTAAAACCAAAATATAGCCATTCTTGGGCATTTAAAAGAAATAAGTTAAATATAACTTAAGATGTACACTTGTATTAGCCCACTAGAATAAAGACTGGAAGCTACAAATGAAAGATTCTTCAGCAAATATGCCTGATAACTGTCAAGAGAAACTGCCAGAGTCAGAAGTTTTTAGTCAGTTTAAGGCCTGCAGACCTTCCTAAGCTACACAGGTAGACTTAATCTATGTTTGCTCGTATGATTATCTATCCCTAAGTAACAGAAGTATAGAGATCTTTACTAAACACAGATTATCCCAATAAAGGGATATTTTACAAAAATCAGATGACATTAAGTAGCTTAACTATATTTTCTGGGGACATCTATGACATTAAGAGTTAAATGTTGTGTTTACATTCCTGATAACCTGGACAATGTTAAAGTCCCCAAATAAAGGCCTTGTCCTCTCCAACCTTTGCTAGGCCTAGTTATGGGAACAATTTCTCAGTTCTTCCACCTCCTGGTGAGAGATTGACTTCTCTCATTTTCATGAAACTCAGTGGCATGTTTCAGATGCTGCAACATTTACTTTGTACTAATCTCATTCAGTACTCATGTCATTTTGTTCTTCTATCATAGAAGCCCCCACCCCCAGATGACTTTACAACCTGCTCTTCTCCAACCAGACTTCTACCTTGAACCCCTCAATTGACCCCATTTTTAAAAAAGGAACTCCAAATTGCTTGCCCCTCACTGCCCCCTTTCAGCTTCGAAGCAGCCAGAATGATTGATGCCCCCTTTTCCTTACAGCAGTTAAGAGTTCCTAAAGCTAAAGGGGGAATGAAGCCAGAATTAAGGACAGGTAGTTAGTGTAGAAATAGGAAATTGGGTCAATTCGAGGAAATGAAGCCATGAAGCCATCTGCCTTTGGAAGTTGGAGACTGCCCCTGGAAGAATGGAATGTCAAGGATCTCCAGAGCCCATTGATTACCAAATTTACCTGCCTTTATCAAGGACTGCAAGCAAGGAGCTGCTAAATAATGCCCCCTGGGCCCTTGCCCACCTGAATCACCTTGGCCCTCCCCCTACCCATTGCTTCTCACTTAATGCCAGGCCTAGTCACGTAGGCAGGAAGGAGAATGAGATAAGGGGGAGAAAACTGGAGAACAAAAGAGACTTTAATCTATAAAAGATGTAGAGTGCACTCACTTCTTGGGACTTTTAGAACATCAGCCATGGCCCCCTTCTTCCTGCTGGGAGAAGTCTGTATTATTACCTTTAAATAAACCTGCTTAGTATGCTTGCCTTGGCGTGCTTCTCTAGTGTTCAATCTTCAACATTAGAAGGAGCAGAACTCGTCACCAGTAAATGGCCGTATCAAAAGGACACAGGAAACTGATATATCTGCTACCCTCAGCTACTTCCATCCCTAGACAAAAACGCTCCTGTCCAGTAAAGCAGGATTTGGAAGTAGAAACTGTGTCTCGCTTACAGAATGAAAGGAAATGGCTTTTATCCCCACTTACTGGAAATGTCCCACAGAGACTTGCACTCAGATTACTGGATTCAGAGTCCAGTGTTCTCACCATTACACCATGGAACCACAACAACCTCACCTGCTTTCATCACTATAGGTTTGCAAATCCTTTTTTCATCTTGCATTGTACTCTAGAATTCCTTCCTCTGGTGCTTTTCCTTGTCAGACAGGATCCAGGTACTTTCACTCTACAACAGGAGGAGGAGTTGCGTCCCCCACTTCTCCACTTCTCTCTGCTCATTCCTTTAGGATTGTACTTCAGAGAATGAAATTAAATCCACTTTGAGATTAAGAACATGCAAGAGTTTTTTAGGCCTCTGCCAGACCCATCCGTTCCTCCTAGGTTGCTAGAATTTTCTACCATGACATAAAATTTCTGCCCTACCCTCTTAAAAGTTTTTCTTTACTCTTCTTTGCAATTTTCCACTTTCCATTAATTATCCAGAGTGCATTGATGACCTTCAGAAGTGGATTTGGGATTCACTGTGATATCTCCTTTTCCTCTACTTTATCTCTGATTCCATTTTTCACTTTTCTTCTTATTTCCCATTTTCCTCTTCCTCACTACTACTATTCACTTTTACCTGCTCCTTGATCTCTATTCAGCACAGATTATCAGAACATTGGGAAGGGTGCCCATGGTCTGAAAGGAAGGTGAGGAATTCCTGTTCACCAACGCAAGCAGTCTTACTTCTTCTAAGGTCAGAACCCTGTGCGGGTCTTTGCTGGGAAGATAGAATGAGGCAGTCCCAACTGAGTGACTGAGCATCCCCAGGCAGTCCTCCCCTGGTCAATGCGGGCCTTAGGCCAGCACAGAACAAACCCAAAGTTAAGGTGATTCAAAAGTGAAGAACCTTGGAACACATGGATGTGTACTTTTTGTAAGTTACTCACATGATACAAGAAAATACATAGAAAAAAATAAATTCTGCTCCACACAGCTTAAGGCTGACTCGCCAAGTCCAGGAAAATTGATCTACCTTGCATAATGCTCCTTTAATACCCCAATTGAGAAACGGCAATAGTTCCCCTCATCACCCCCTTGTGGTTACATCGTGCATGGAGTACAATGACCGGAGCTGCTAGAGCAGTTGCCAGCTGCCTTGCAGAGAAGTGTAAAGTCCAACAAAGACTGAGGAAATACAGAAATAAATAGGTGTGCTCCTTTCTCCTGGGTACAAGCAGTGTTGAGAAAGCAACAATCTGGCATTTTAGGATTCAGAATATGAGTCTCCATAGTCATTGTCAGGCAGAAGAAAAACTGACTTACAAGGATTTCTATTCTGCTTCTAGCCTTTCTACCTTTAAACTTTCAATTGTATGGCCAGTACCTGTGCACAAACTCAATATCAGAGCATTTGGACAATCCTAACTCTTGAGTGGAGACTGAGATCTTGGAGAGGTCCCCTAGTCCATTCAGTGGGGAATTAGTGATCCAAGAGTAGCAGTTTATATATGATTAGCAGTAGTTGTTCTAGGAGAAATGAGTATGAAGGAGCAGAGTTTAATTTTTTTGTATGTATTTTCTTGTATCATGTGAGTAACTTACAAAAAGTACACATCCCTGTGTTCCTTGTGTTTAAAAAGATAAAGGAAGAAAATAAGAAAAAAGAAAGATGATTCAGATGCCTATTAAAGGTAATTTAATTGGGGAGGGTGAGGAATTTATTTAGAGAGACAATACTGAGAGGCAGCCAAAGTCCTGATAAGATCCTAGGGAATAAACCTGGAGCTCTACACAGACAGCTGGGGCAAAGGAAGGTGATTTGGGCCCTGGAATAAGTAACCTCCTCCTGCAAGTGTCTTTTTTTGGAATCCATCCCCACCCTCTTCTTCTCTAAATGGCTCTCAAAAACACCTTCCCCTTCCTAAGACTGGTCTGTACTTGTGGAAATACTATTTGATCACATGGGTTACTGATTTCATAACTTGACCCTATTTCCCACATTACAAATGACCCAGTCACATATAAACACAAGGGAGTACTATGCAGCCTTAAATGTGAGGAGCTTATCTTGGAACTGGCATGGATATGGTTTTTTATGTGAGAGGGAAAAAAAGCAAGCAAAGGAGTGTGTTAAGGGAAAGGGGGTTGTATAATATTAATTAGATATATTGTTTCTTCAGGAACAATATTTTGCAGAAAATGGAGTGTTTTTTTTTTTTAATCTAAGGGTACATGGGTATGGATCTAAGACATAGAAGTAACAAGAACTTTCAGGGCTGGAATTGTGGCTCAGTGGTAGAGCACTCACCTAGCATGTGCTAGGCAGTGAGTGGATTCTGTTCTCAGCACCATATGAAAAATATGCAAAATGGAGACATTGTGTTCAACTATCACTAAGAATATTTTTTAAAAATGACTTTTATAAGTATATCTTAATCTAGTTATTTTTAAAACCACATCAATATTTTATGTATCCAAAAAGAGTGGAAAGGCTAACCTTAAAAACAAAAGCAGAACAAATGAACAATATATCAAATAATAATATAACCACATAAAATTTACTTCAAGTAAATTTAGAAGGCAGTGGTTGTCTTTCTATAGTTGATTATATCCTGAGGACATCTTGAACTGTATTTAGTAGGTTTATTGGTGACAGAGGAATTGGTATAATAATTCTGGATCTGTTTTGTAAGCTTTACAGGATACAGCAAATCAGTAAGTGCTTTGAATTTTCTCTGGAACAAGGTTATCAACTTTGGCAGAGGAGGATGAAACTATTAAATGGGAAAAGTTAGAGAAGAACCCTATGGTATTGGGTTGGAGTTGTGGATAGCTATATCAATTCATGATACCCACTATTAGAGCCTTCAAGCAATGGTATCCAAGCAGCAGTGAGCATATATAGTGCCCACGGCTTTGTTTCTGAATACCATTTCCTACTAAAAGAAAGTCAGATTCCTTGTCTAAAAAAAAAAAAATCTGTGCTTTGGGGTTGTGGAAATAAAATTGTAAGATGAACTTGGAACACCTTCTTGTGCCCAAAGATTAATAGGGACATTTCCTAATGTCACAGATGCCACTAGAAGTCCCTCTAGTCAAATCAAAGACCACTGGAACATCAAAAATATAAAAACTATAAAGTATTGCAACATGTTGAATAAAAAATTATTCCATATAATATTCATGCTATATACACATAGTGGAATTCATGTAGCATCCTTACAGAAAAGAGGGAAAACTACTAAATAGAAGAATATCAGTTAGATCATGAAGGAAATCATAAGACTGTCTTTGTTCAAGAATCCAAGCTTATATGTAATGTTCAAGTTTTAATTTATTTTAGAAGCCCAGTGATAAACAGGATGCACCTGATCTTTTTTATTAACTATGTTTATTTTTTTATCCTGTATACTATGGTTTACATGATCATTCATAGTAATGGTAGTCCAACAGGTTAGTTTTGCTACCCTAGTCCCTCACTGTAGCCAAAATTTTACTCCTGAGGCATAGTTTCATTTACCTAAGTTCCTAGCAATTTTCTGGTTCAACATAATTACTCTGAATTTTTATTTGACAAATTTTATTTACATAGATTTATAGAAGTGCTAATTATGGGGCTGGGTTGCAGTACAGTGGAAGAGTGTCTGCCTAGGTGTGAGGCACTGGGTGCAATCCTCAGCACCACATAAAAATAAAATAAAGGTATTGTGTCCATCTACAATTAAAAAGAAATTTTAAAACAGAAGTGCTAATTATGTACATAAATATCCTTGTTAATGTATAGGCAATATAACTAGATACTAAAGGCTGAGAATTATCTTCTTTTTGGAAACTTCATAAAGTCTATATGTTGTAAATTACTGTTTTGTGTGCAAGCAGTATTTTCCTTTCAGTTTTACTAAGATTAATGATTCAGAATCAGTATTTACCAGGTTTTATCTGTTTCATCTAAAACCATAAGGCTCCTTCCTCCCTCCCCATTCACATTCTTCAATGTTGCAAGCCAATAGGAAGAAACATCTTTTACTACCTATAACAGAATCTGGGATTCTGTAAGGAATACACCAGCTAAGAGACCATTTCTGTGACAGGAGCTGGCAGGCCTCATTCTTATAGGTGAAGCATAGTTCTTTTTCCTTCATAGTAAGCTTTTATGCCAAATTAAATAAGACTTGTGCCTTGGTCATGGATACAATATATTTAATTATGTTATTGTTTTATTTT
This sequence comes from Sciurus carolinensis, assembly GCF_902686445.1. NCBI lineage: Eukaryota > Metazoa > Chordata > Mammalia > Rodentia > Sciuridae > Sciurus > Sciurus carolinensis. The sequence goes on from NW_025920111.1 coordinate 1,145,421, forward strand.
TCTGTTGCTGTGACTAAATACCTGAGAAAATAAATTAGAAGAAGAAAGATTTGTTTTGGCTATTTGTTTCAAAGGTTTCAATCTATGGCCTGCTGGCTCGATTATTTCTAGGCCTGAGGCAAGGAAAAATATGGTGGCAGAAGTGTCTAACAAAGAAGGCAGCTCACCTCATGGTGGCTGTGAAGCAGAGTGGGAGAGTGAGGAAAGGGCCTAGGAAAAGATATACCCTTCCATGGTATACACCCAGTCACCTACTCCCTCCTACTAGACCCCACCTCCTACAGTTTCTACCACTTCCAAATCCATCAATGTATTGATTCACTGATGAAGTTAGAGCCTCATGATCCAATCACTTCACAGAAGGTCCATCTCTGAGTACTGCTGTATCAGGAAGTCAACCATTAACATATGAGACTTTGAGGGACATTCCAGGTCCAAACTGTAATAGTTATGACAGGAAGACTAAAGATTCTTACTGTGTATTTGTAAGTATCTATAGGATCATGAAAAGTAAAAAATTATTAGTAAATGCACTTTGCATTATGTTTAACCATTGTTAAATTGTTCTGAGAAAATTTTTAGACCAATCAGCTATTTAAGAATAATTCTTGGTGATTAATTAGTTTATAACCTATATTAACATCTTTGGTTTTTTCACAAACTCAAAGAATCAGTTGACACAGATGCCATTAAACAATGTTTCTTTCTAATCTGTACAAATTCTTCTAAATTAAACATTTGGAATATATTTTAAAAGGTAGTTTATCATATACACTAAAAAGAACATTAGTCACAGTTTGATTAATTATTTTGTTCCATTTAGCTTAGTAATTAATTCATATTTTTTGATATCAGTGTAAGTAGTCTACTTCATAAAGTCTTCAGCTTTTGAATTAAAAAAGTTGGAGAAATTTTGATACCATCAGTTATAAGTAGTCTAACAAGTATCTGAAACAATGATGCTCTGTTATACTGGGAAGTTGTTTTTGTATGTGATTTACCAGTATTTTGTTAAGGATTTTTGTGTCTATATTCATCAGAGATATCGGTCTAAAATAAAATGCTTGGGAATCAATTTAACCAAAGAGGTGAAAGATCTCTACAATGAAAACTACAGAACATTAAAGAAAGAAATTGAAGAAGACCTTATAAGATGGAAAGACCTTCCATGTTCTTGGATAGGCAGAATTAATATTATCAAAATGGTCATACTTCCAAAGGTGTTATACAGATCTAATGCAATTCCAATTAAAACCCCAATTACATTTCTCATAGAAACAGAAAAAGCAATCATGAAATTCATCTGGAAGAACAAAAGACCCAGAAGAGCCAAAGCAATCCTGGGCAGGAAGATTGATGCAGGTGGTATCACAATACCAGACCTTAAACTTTACTATAGAGCAATAGTTACAAAAATGGCATGGTATTGGGACTAAAACAAAGAGGTAGAGCAATGGTACAGGATAGAAGACACGGAGACATACCCACATAAGTACAGTTATCTCATACTAGACAAAGGTGCCAAAACAAACAATGAGAAAAGATAGCCTCTTCAACAAATTGTGCTGGCAAAACTGAAAATCCATATGCAGTAAAAGGAAATTAAACCCCTACCTCTCACCCTGTGCAAAAGTCAACTCAAAATGGATCAAGGATCTAGGAATTAGGCTTAAGACCCTTCACCAAATAGAAAAGTAGGCCCGAATCTCCATCACATTGGCTTAGGACCAGACTTCCTTAACAAGACACCAATAGTGCAAGAAATAAATGCAAGAATCAATTAATGGAATAGACTCAAACTAAAAAGCTTTTTCTCATCAAAGGAAACAATCAGTAATGTGATGAGAGCCTACAGATTGGGAGAAAATCTTTTCCACACATACTTCAGAGAGAGCACTAATCTCCAAAATTTATAAAGAGTTTAAAAAACTTTACACCCAAAATACAAAGAAACAATCAATAAATGGGCTAAGAAACTGGGCAGATACTTCACAGAAGAACATACATAGGTGATCAACAAATATATGTAAAAGTGCTCATCATCCCAAGTAATTAGAGAAATGCAAATAAAACCACCCTAAGATTTCATCTAATTTCAATTAGAATTGATATTATCAAGAACACAAGCAATAATAAGTGTTGGCATGGATGTGGGGGAAAAGGCACATTCAAACATTGCTGGTGGAGTTGCAAATTGTTGCAACCACTCTGGAAAGCAGTATGGAGATTCCTCAGAAAACTTGGAATGTACCCACCATTTGACAGAGCTGTCCCACTCCTTGGTTTATACCCAAAGGACTTAAAATCAGTAGACTACAGTGACACAACCACATCAGTGTTCTAGCAGCTCAATTCACAATAACTGGACTGTGGAACCAACCGAGATGCCCTTCAATTGTTCAATGGATAAAGAAACTGTAGTATACATACACAATGGAATATTACTCAGCCATAAAAAATAATACAATTATGGCATTCATTGGTAAATGGATGAAGTTGGAAAAGATCATGCTAAATGAAATAGGTGAATCCCAAAAAAACAAAGGTCAAATGTTTTCTCTGATAAGTGGATGATGATATATAACAAGGGGGGTGTTGGCGGGAGAAAGAGAAGAATGAAGGAACTTTGGATGGTGTAGAGAAAAATGGGGTGGGACGGGATGGGAGATGGAAAGAGAGTAGAATGAAACAGTATCACCCTATGTATATTTATGATTACATGAATGGTGTGAATCTATGTTGTGTACAACCATAGAAATAAAAATTTGTGCCCGATTTGTGTACAATGAATCAAAATGCAGTCTGTAAAAATAAAAAAAAATTAATTAAAAAAAGAACATACTTAAACATTACCTGTGGTTTATCTGAAATTCAAATTTAGTGGGGTGCTCTCTGTATTTGATTTGGCAAACCCAGTGCTGGGTCAACAGCTGTCTACCAACTAGAAGAGAAGCATTTCAATATTTTAGCAGCACATACAACCATCCTCTGTGTCACCCTGTCTCCATTCTGCTTTGCCTAGAAGGATTAGTTATTTATAATTTGAAGCCCTCCAACAGAAAGGGACCTTGTGTGTCTAATTCATCTTAGTACCTCCAGTAGCAAGTATTTTAAAGCTAGAAATTCAGAATTTTATTATGCAAAGGACCACAGGGAAAGGCAAATAGACTGAGGTCATCAGTAAATTGATCACAGGATCAGAACCAGCCCCCTGGTGATCATGGCTGGCTGTTTCTCTGCATTTGAACCTCTCTCTTAAGGCTGAAGCTTCAAGAAACTCTCATTTCTCTAGAGATGGAGGCTTCCCAAGGAGGGAACTTGGGAAAACTGGTTTGTACCCCCTGTTTTGTGAAACATTGCTTCAGGGGCATGGATGGTGGTCTCTATTGTCCCTCACTGACAGAGCACAGAGGCTAATGGGTCTTTCAGGGATGTTGAATGGGGCAACTGCAGAAGCAGAACCCAGACATGGTACAACACCTCCATCTGTCGGTCAAAAGAGTTGCAGCCTCCTGGGCGCCCACCATCCATTGGCTTCCCCAGGTCCAGGAAAGGATTAGCTTGTGAAGGTGTTTGCTTTTACACATTCACACACTCTGGCTTGCTCCACTCTCAGAAGCAGGTGCTCTCTTGTTCAGTCCTTTCCTAAAGCCAAGCACACATCGCACCTTCCCTCAGTGGTTGCACCCTACCCTCCTTCACACACACTCTTTCCATATGAGATGGCTGTGACTAGGCTGGGTACTGAGAACAAAGGCCTTTATTCCAACTACACCCTTCACCATCCCTCAAGGAGAAGGACTGGGAACAAATGGCAGCCATGCAGAGTCCCACCCACATGGCTTCATTCAAACTAGTAAAACCATGCATGAGGATGTTTTGGGGCTTAGCTGGATTTGCAACTAACTGAGGAAGGATGATGTACACTCATTGTGGGGAAGTTTGTAGTATGAAACAATAGAGAAAGGATATTCTTTTTTTTTTCTAAAGTTTTTTTTAGTTGTCAAGGTACCTTTATTTCTTTATTTATATGTGGTGCTGAGAACTGGACCAAGTGCACCACACATGCTAGGCATGAACTCAACTGTGCTACAACCCCAGCCCTGATCATGGTTTTTGAGACTTGGTGAAAGTGAAAAACACCTCATAACTAAGTAATCTGTTAGGATGTGCATCATACAGGTCTCCTGCTGCAGGAAGATGCCCACCAATCTGAGGAACAACCAAAGGCCACCTATATAAGCCATCTTGGATCAGCTTCCTGGCAAGAAGGGCTTTGTGACAAAAGTTCCCCTTTTCTTTGGTTGAACTGGCTTTCCATATAAAGTCACCTTCCTTGAGTCAATGCCTTGCCTTTAATTTAATTGGTCAATCATGGGACAGACAGCCAGACAGTAATTCCAGCAGCCACACAAGATGCATTGATTATTTTTTTTAATTTAAGCAAATTTGAATCCTTCAACTGGTAAGTATCAGGTAAACAAACTTGCATCTATTCTATGAAATTCTATTCCACAATAAAAAAGTAACCAACTACTGATTCACACAACAATAGAACCTTATACTATTATAAGCAGTGTGGAGATTCCTCAGAAAGCTTGGAATGGAACCACCATTTAACCCAGCTTTGCCACTCCTCAGCCTATACCCAAAGGACTTAAAAGCAGAATACTACAAAGATGCAGCCACATCAATGTTCATAGCTGCTCAATTCACAATAGCCAGATTGTGGAACCGACCTAGATGCCCTTCAATTGATGAATGGATAAAGAAACTGTGGTGTATTTATACAATGGAATATTAGTTAGCCATAAAGAATAATAAAATTATGGCATTTTCAGGCAATGGAGAATATCATGCTAAGTGAGATAAGCCAATCTCAAGAAAACAAAGGAAGAATGATCTCACTGATAAGTGGATGATGACACATAATGTGGGGGGCAAGAATGGAGGAAGGAGGGACTGTATAGAGGGAAAAGAGGAGTGGGAGGGGTAGGAGGGTAGGGGAAAAATAACAGAATGTATCAAACAACATTACCCTATGTAAATGTATGATTACACAAATGGTATGATTTTACTCCATGTACAAACAGAGAATCAACATGTATTCCATTTGTTTACAATAAAAATAAATACATAAAAATAAAAAAAAACAAATATACTATTATTTTGAGGACAAAAAGATTAAAAAGGGATGTAGCTTAGTGTGGTGCACATGGGCAAGACCCTGGGCTCAATCCCCAGTATATTAAAAAAAAAAAAGGCTACTGACAACTCCATTCATATGATGCCCAAGGAAAGCAAAACTATAGCAATAGAACAAACAAATGGGTGGTTGCCAGGATGTAGGAGGAGGTTGGTCACAAAGAGGCAGTACCCAGGGGCTGTTTGAGTGATAAAACTGTCTTATCTCTTGTCTGTGGTGGTGGCTATGCAACTGATGCCTTTGTACCCCAAAAGATGAATTTTACTACTTGTAATTCTACTTCATAAATCCTTGAAATAAAACAATAAAAAAGAACATCAGAAAAAAAAGAATAAAAGAAACAAATATGTGTACATATATATGTCCATGAACCAATTGGCACAACACACACACACACACACACACACACACACACATACACACACACAAAGAAATCCTTAATGAAAGATTAAGGCATCATTTCCATGGAGGTGGTCAAAATTGTCAGTTAGAATATATATTCACTGTAGTGCTCCTTGGGCTGCCTGTCTAGCAGACACAGCACAGCAGGTATGCAGCTGCCAATGCAGTGCTCTGCCTGCGTGAACCTACCAGGTGACACCTGGACATGGCAGGCAGGAGGCAGGCACTGGGTTTGCCCTGCAGTCTGGCTCTCACCTTGGGACTTGGGTTGACTACAACCAGCACACCCTAGGACCTCCTGGGGCTCCTTCCTGAGCGGTTGGGCACAGAACATGCCTGCAGGGGAAGGCAAGGAGGCATGACAACATCCCCAGCTTTCAGTCTATCATCCTAGCCAGCCATTGGTCCACTTGTCAGCTTGTGTTTGGCAGCCATTGGCTTAATCTGTAGCTCACAAATTTTAACTGCTCAGCAATTGGCCCGATCATCCTTAGCCCAGGCAATTCAAGTACTTAAGTGAAGCTATGCTGCCACACTGTCTCTCACAGGCTCTCTCTCTCTTCAGGGCAGACACTGTTAGTCTGCCTAATAAAATCTTTTGTGTGAGTTCCCATGTCTGGAGTGGTTTTTCTGGGTGCCTTTTCACTTTTCATTCACTATGTCCAACTCTCTTTCTTTCCATTTGTTCTTGAGTGATGTACTGAGCATGAGCATAAGGGCAAAGGGTTGTTTAAACCTTCCTCTTTTTGTGTTGCTCACCAAGTTGCCAGTTGGAGTTCAGAAATTCTCTTCCTCCCTTCTCACCAGTATGAGGTAGGATGGGATGGGAAGTCCTGTCAGCTGAGTTCTGTGAGCACAGACCAGATCACTGCACTCCCATGTGTGGCTGCTGCAGAGTTCTATGAGTGGAGTTTCTGTATATGGGGCTTAGGTCTAATCGGGTCTCAGGGGTGGTGACTGCTCTGGAGAAACTGGATCAACACGTAGGGCCCAGCACTTACCCTATCTCTGCTGGGAGTCTGGATTCAGGAGTCACCACTCATGGGACAGGGAAACCAATCCTTCACCCCTCTGCTGCCCATGGACACAGCCTTTCCAGTCTTCTTGGGTTTGGTCCTTGAGCTTATATGCCTACCTGTTTCAATTCCTGACCTGGTTCTGCAAGCCACCAGACTCAAAGGGGAAAGCGAGTTGGGATCCCCTTCACCTTTCTGGTTTGATTTGCCCTGAGTAAATTATGCTCTTTGCCCCAAAGCAAATGGCAGGGGGCAGTTGTCTAAAAGAAAAGCTAAAACAGACACATGGATAGAGATGGAAACAACTGATAACAGTGAGGAGTGTGTAGACAGGGGAAGAGATAAAGAAAGGAGAAATTTCCAGAGACCATAAAAAGAGCAGGTCAAAACCCACCCAATGGATTCCCAGTTCTGGGGCCCCTTCTCTTCAGAAAAGTCTATCTCTGTTACCTTTGGCAATAAACCTGCTTCTTGCTTGCTATCTCTGTGTCCTGTTCTTCAATTCTTTGTTGAACATAGACAACAAATCCAGCACCTCGGATAGTAACATAGCTGTGTTTGCTCAGATCTCCCTATTCCTACAGCAGGTGCTACAGCATGGCCACCTCAAGATGCCTCCCACCTCAGCTCTTTGGCACCAGTTGGTAAACATCATGTACAGTGCAGTCTCTGGATCAGCTGAGGGAAGCCTGCTTTGCTGATTTCAAAATTTTTCTTACAAAATCTTTTGTGTTTCTCTGCATTCTCACTCCCTCTGTTGAACCAGCACTGCAAACTGCTTGGCTCTAAAGTAGTTTTTTTTTTTTAATTACTTACTTATATTTTTAAAGACTGCATTTTGATTCATTGTACACAAATGGGGTACATCATTTTGTGTCTATGGTTGTGCATGATGTAGATTCATATCATTCATGTAATCATACATGTACATAGAGTAATGATGTCTGTCCCATTCCACCATTTTTCATACCCGTCCTCCCTCTCATTTCCCTCTACATAATATTGTATCCAAATTTCTGAGTTTCTAAGATACTTTGACAGCCCAATACTGTTTTAGTAAAATCCCTCTTTCACCAACCTCTCAAAGCAGTATTCCTGCTGCTCGAATCCCAGTTCATGGAACAACAAGGAATACATCATTCTCCTAGCCCACCATCTTGAATTCCCCTGTATTGTTCATTTTTAAAAGCCTTTTTCATTTGTTTCATTTTGAGTGGTTTGTATTATTTTGCAATTGTTAGCACAAAAAGACTGGTGTGGACACAAACTTCACATATCAGTTTTTATTCAGGAATGAAATCTCATGCAGGACTGGATGAGGGGTGGGAATGGGTGACACCACTGGACCCACTCTCCTGATGGAAAATGGACCACTGAATAAAGGAGGAGACTGGGTTTATATAGGTTTTACTGAGAGGTGACTTAAGTAATAAGCATGTCTGCTTGGGCACTCAGAAATTTGCGGTCTGTCTTACTGGGTGAAATGGGAGGGGGTCTGGAGTCAGCAGTTTGAGCACTCAGGAAACAGCTTTGTGAGAATTTGAAAATTTGTTTTTACTGGGCAGTATTTTTACTTGAAGAATGGAGGTTCTGGGTTTAGTGTTCAGTAATTATCTCTTTCCCTTCAGGGTCCCATTGTACTGCCACTGGGAAAGGATTTATGTGGGGAAGGATCAATTATTTGGATTCCTTTCTATGGGATTGTTCTGTAATTGGGCAGGAATGCACTGGGAAAGAATCAATGCTATTAATATATGGACCTCTTTTTCACTCCCTTTTCTCAGGCCTCACTATTTTGGGGTTTTTCATTTTCCATATCCAACAGCAATGTCTAATGTTTATCTGAGTATTTTTCCTCTCATGATTTATAGTTCTAATCTCTTGAAACTCAAGTGATATAAATATGTACATGTGTGGACATATAGTTAATCTTTCCAAATATGTAGAAAAATTATATCTTTCAATATCCATTGTCTGCTGTGTTTATTCTCTGTAAGTTTTGAGTCAATTTCAATTATTTTTTCTCATTATGGTTAAATTTTCCTATTTTTTGAATTCTTCATTTTTTTATTAGATATCAGATATGGTAAATTTTTTCTTGCTCAGTGCTAGGTATTTTTGTTTTCTGTACATATGTTTGAGCTTTGTTCTGGGATGCAGATATGTTGAAGTAACTTTATCCCCATGAATTGGCATTTTAAGATTTTGATTTTGCATTAGTATTTCTATGACCACTGTGAAAAAATACAGCAAATTCAGTGACTTAAAACAACACAAATTATCTTACATTTCTTTAGTTGCTAACTCCAAAATGGGTCTCTCTGGGTTAATATTAAACTTCTCTTTTCTGGAGGCTCTAGGAGAGAATCCATTTCCTTAATTTCTAGCTCCCAGGGGCTATCTGCATGGCTTGGTTCATTATCCTCTTTTTCCAAATTCAAAGTCAGCAAATAGGTTGAGATCTTTTCATATCACATCACTCAGAGCTTCTTCCATTTATAGTTGGGTCCAACTGAATAATCCAAGACAAATTCCCCATTTCAAGCTAACCTTAATTCCATCTATAATATTAGTTACACTTTGGCATATAAGCTAAGCTAATCATAGATTTTGGGAATGAACACAAAGATATTTTTGGAGGGTCATTTTTATGCCTACTATCAGCATTCAGTCTTGAGAGAAATGTTCCCTACTCCTAATGGAAAACCCTTCTGTTCTGTACTCCATGTTCTCAACTTAGGCAGTTCAGTAGGCTGAAAATTCATAACTCAGAAGTTTCCAGTCATAACTCAGAAATATTCTCAGGGTAGTAAGCTGAGGCAATCAATTAAAGGGTCCACTTTATTTGTTTCCCATATTTCAGAGGTCATCATTCTTCATTACTTGGTATTTAATATCTATGGTAGTTTGAATGTATCTCCCAAAAAGTATGTTACAAAATTAAATTCCACTATAGTAAAATTAAGAGGTGATTAGGCCATTAATATTCTACACCATTAGTGGATTAATGCTGTTACTATGAGAGTGGGTTTATTATCATAGGTGTGAATTCCTTATAAAAGATTGGGTTCCACCCTCCACATGGGTTGAAATAGCACAAAGGCCCTAGTCAGATACTAGTCCCTTGTTCTTGACTTCCCAGTCTCCAGAACTGTAATCAATAAATGCTTTATATGTGTGTGTACATATACATATATGGTGTGTATGTGTGTGTACCTGGGATTGAATCTATAGGTACTTAACCAGAGCCATGAACCAACCATTTTGTAAATTTTTGAAACAGTTCTCACTAAGTTGCTTAGGACCTCACTAAGTTAGAGTCTGCTGGCCTTGAACTTGTGTTCTTCCTGCCTCAGCCTCCAGGGTTGCTGGGATTGCAGGTATGTATCACAATGTTTGGCTTCTTGGCAAATTTCTGAATCTTCAGTATTCTGTTACTGCTGTACAAATAGACTAAGACAATGCCTGAAAACTATTTGTTCATATTATGTGTCTGGAATGTTGTTTTTGGTGGCAGGGTAAATGTAGTTCATGTTATTCCATCTTGCCTAGAAGTCTTCCTAGAAATTTTTGATTGGCTGTCAATCATGGTAGCTGTTTACCATGTTGAGAGGTGGATATTTTTGATTCTGACAGGTATCCTTGAGTTTTGTTCTGGTATTCAGTTTGCTTCTTCAAAAACATTTTGGGAAGCTCTTTAGTTATAATACTCTACCTTACTTTAATACTTGGAAAATGTTTTGGAACCATGTGCTTCAGTTGAGTCTCTTTGCTTTAGTTAGTCTTTATGACCTTAGCATCATATATCTTTAAGAGATTTTACTCTGCTTCTTATAAGATTTTGTGGTGTCTCTTTACACTTCCCATACAGTAAGTGTCCTTTGGGGGCAAACTGGCTGCACATCTGAAGTCGCTCAAGTTTCCAACTCACCCTCTATTAGCTCATACTGCTAGGAGCTTTATTACCTTGACATATATCCTCTGACTAGGCAAAGGTCATGCACAGTCCAGACCCATAATCAGCAATGGCCCCAGAGGATAAAATGACTATTGATCTCAGTTCACCTTGGACAGTTCTACCTTTTCTCCTGAACTTTTAGTTCATCAAGTTGTAGTTGCTACCACAGTTCTCTGCTGCATCAGAAAATAAGATGCTACCCTCAGAATCCTCTGAGCTCAGACTAGCTCTTGATCTGGTGGATCTCTAGATTGTCAATTCCCTTTATTTCATCTATAGATACTTTAACTGTAAATCACTCTCCCAGACAATCTACAAAATGCCACTCTACTTATTGGGGAAGAGAAACACCACCTTCAGGTTATCACAAATATTTCCAAACATTTGTGTATTTAAAATGTCCTTAGCCTGTCCAAATTCCCTTTCTCTTATTTTATAAGGCCCTATTAAGGACAACACCCATGCCACTATTCAGTTCTAACCCCCAACTTGTAGTTGTGACCCAGAACTTCAATTTTGTAATTGATAACAGAAATCTCTGAAAGTAAGAAGAGCTGTAGGGTCACAGTTCTGACTTATCAATGGGAATTGAAGTCAGAATTTTCCCCCTTAAGATCCAGGTACACAGGCCTGCACTAATCTTGACTCTATCAGATACCCAATATCTTTACTTCATCTTCTCAAAAACTGTCACTATTAGGGACTTTGGAAGCAGTAGTGAAGGGAAATTAGAACCCAAGTAGTAGAGAAGTATGTGAAAAACTACTGAGGTCTTAAAATACATAGCATATTACCTTAGCCCTTCTGATTTCTGACAAAAGAAAAACTCAAGACAGGAGCTTCTTTCAGAATATGAATGAGTGCATGAAAAGTGCTAACTGAACAGAAAACATGAAACAGTTCATCTTCAGTCAATTTAAGTGCCCTGGTGTCAGGGGATGTTAAGCAAAGACAGGTGGCACTTCAGAACTGCATATGTGCTGCTGGGTGTTTACCACAGAGGCCAGAGGGAAAGGGAAAGAGAGATTCAGGATGTCCCTCAGCCACCTCTGTCATTGGTCCTTGTCACTGCAGGAGAAGTGGGGTGGGTTTAGAAGGGATAAAACAAAAGGCCACAAGTCAAGTACACCAGAAAAAGATGGCTTAAGAAAGCACAAGCCAATTCAAGTTTGGCATTGATGGAATCATGGTGTCATTTTTTTTTCAGTAGCCAAAGAATCCAAGTCAATCTAATTTAAAAAACAATATATTTTATGCCTTCCCCCCATACTGTATTATCCATAATAAATGCATCTCAGGTTAACACTTTGACCAGAGTATGCTGACACATAGCCTAAATATGACAGAATGTGGGTAAAAATCCAACTTCAGTTGGGCATGGTGGTGTATGCCTGTAATACTAGTTACTCAGGAGGCTAAGGCAAGTTTACACTCAGCCTGGGCAACTTAGCAAGATCCTGTCTCAAAATTAAATAAAAATTCTGAGGTGGAGCTCAGCACATGCCTAACATGCACATGCCCTAGTAAAACACACCAGCACACACATCCCAGCAAAAATTTTGTAGAAATAAGAAGCAGGTCAAAGAAAGACCTATTTGGTAAACCTGGCATGATGACACAGAGGATATAACATGGAATTAGGATAAGGAGACTGAACCTCAATCCTTTCTGTTAATTACTAGCAATTTGACCTTCTCTGAGCCTTAGTTTATCTATAAAACTGGGGTTAAAAATAATAACTCACAAGGTAATTGTAAAAGTTAAATTCAAAAATATATTTCTAAATTTTCTATATAACCATATAATCTATTACAGTCACTCTACCAACAATTTCCCTAATCTAGTTACACACATCTAAGAAATAAAAGTCATGTGCGGTGCATGGTGGTGCATGGCAATAATCTCAGTGATTTGGGAGGCTGAGGCAGAAGGATCACAATTTCATAGACAGCCTCAGAAACTTAGTGAGACCCTGTTTCAAATTGAAAATAACACAAAAAGGGTTGGGGATGTGACTGGATCTTGATGCTCTTCTTTGAAATCTTTGGAGATGGAGCCACTGAATCTGTATGCTCTCAAACTTTCCCAGGTCATTCTGATCACGATCAGCTTAGTTTGACAGTCACAGAGCTATATAAGTTCATTCTAACAGCCTAACCCCAGACATGACAAGATAGAACAGAACAGAAATTTTCATCCCAGAATCTAAAATAGCAGAGAAAGCAAGGAGGATGCTAGAGCTAGAGGGGACAGGACAAGTCTGGTCACATTTCTCCTTTATCTACTGTACAGGACAGAAGCAAGCATTTGGGTATATACGATAGTGGCAACCAAAACTAGCTCAATTCCCCATTTAAAATGGGAGAAAGAAGTCTTACTATCACATTCAAGTATTATTTGAACTAGAAGCTAAACCTGACTTTCTGCAAATGATGTCTTACTGCTATGAACTCAAATAAGTAGGTGGCATAAAGGTTCTAGCCACCCAAAAAGAAACTGGGAAATAAAATAGACCATTCAATCACTGGACAAGTCAGTTAGCCAGAAAAGAGACACAGAGAATGAAATTAAAAACAAATGACCCATTGGCTAAAAAGTAAGTTCTTCTTAACCATTACTCTCACCTTCAGGTAAAATGAAGTAGCTGAGCAAGTAACCACTGCAAAACATGTTACCCCTAACCTTTCATATAGCTGAGATATGAAGAACCAAGGACACCACTTGCCTTAATATATAATGTATAGATATGGTTCAGCATAACATGGGTGGGCTCAGGAAGTAAGGTTGGATCACACTAAGAGACAAAAAAAAATAAAAAGAATAATATTAGTTGTATGGACAAACTATCAGCTTACTCTTTCTCAGAGCTTTCTGGGATTGTTAAGAACACCTTATCTTTATCTACTTTCCATAGTGTATCCACTCCAGTATGTATCAATAATACATTCTTATTACAGAAAATTTGGAACATTCTCATTTATGGCAGAAACCCTAAGCATCATGATCTGCTAATCTTAATAGAGCTAAAACAAAAATCTTACCTACAGCAACTATGGAAGATTTGCATTAAATGGCAAAAGTAATCTTAGTGAGAATCAATGAGAATAAATACAGAAGTCAGTTATATGCAAGCAAGAATTGTAACTCTTTTGTATATCCCCAAATGATAAGTATGCCTTATCTCATGTTGGAATAGAAATCTCAGACATTTGTTCTAGAATACACTGTGGTCCTGGTTTTTTCAGGAACAGAGACAACTATAAGCTTTGATTTTAGTTCCTGAATAAGCTAACAAAGCAGCCTTGATAAAAGGAGTCTATACTGCTATTCATATGTATATGATTTATAATCTCATTATACCTTTATAGTAATCCCAACTTATAGGATTACTGAATTTGGCCAAATTAATCCCACAGTTCCCCAGATCCTACAGCAATATTCTCAGGACACTTACAGAAATATTAGTGCCCTTGTTAAGAATAACTTGGAGTAGGTGAGAAGGAAGAATGGGTGGGGATTTGAATCTCTCTTCAAATCAAAATACATACATTTCTTAACCATAAGGCACAGGGGGTGAGCTGGAAAGATCTAAAAGATATATCCACAAATATGAGGAAAAGTACAAAAATTAGGACAATGCATAGAAAAATACATGGCCACTAATATTAAATATAGAAGTCATGGATCATAACTTTTAACCCATTGGGTCTACAAGTGTCAAGTAGTGCAAGGAAAAAGTTGCCTAACATGGCAATAAGATTCCATGAAGAGGAGAGGGGTCATAGACTTGAGCTAAGGAAAGAGCTACCCTATTTATCAACTTTACAACCTTGAAAAATGCCTTTACCACAGTTTCCTCATCCACAAAAATAAAAAGAATCCTTGCCCTATTTCCAATATTATTGAGGAAACTAAAGAGATAATGGATAGGAAGAGGCCTTGATAACTTTCAAACAATGTGAACAAATTAGATTTCATATTTACCCCCACCCAAACAACACATAAAAAGTTACAAATTCTATGGTTTCTGATACTACAATGACTGCAGCAATAAGAACAAGAGCTATGTAATAGTCATTAGGGAAATGCAAATCAAAGCCACAGTAAGATGCCATTTCATACTCACTAGGATGGCTATAATTAAAATGACAAACTAATGAAAACTGGCAAACATAGAGAAGTTGCAACTTTCAAACTACAGTATTCCAATTGCCAATGGGAATATACAATAGCATAGCCACTTCAAAGAGTTAAACAGAAAGTTACCACATGACCCAACAATTACATTCCCAGGTATATATCCAAGATATATGTGCCCACATGAAAACTCTTATGTTAATGTTTATAGTACCAAAAAAACAGAAAAAATACAAATGTCTATCAATAACAAATAAACAAAATGGTATGTCCATACCATGGAATATTATTGTGTCATAAATAGATACATGTTTCAATATGAATGAACCTTGAAAACACTAAGGTAAGTGAAAGAATCTCACAAAAAATAACATGAATAGACAAATCCATAAAGACAGAAAATAGACTTGTGGTTGATAGGAGTATGAGAAAGGAAGGAATGGAAAGTGACTGCAAATGGGTACAGGGTTTCTTCTGGGGATGATAAAAATGCTCTGGAACTACTGGTAATGTAACACAGCTCTGAATATACTAAAACTTATGAAACAATACAATTTAAAAGGATGAATTTTATGGTATGTAAATTATACTTCAAAAATGGAAAAATAATTCATCATAGAAGGAAAAATTTAACAATAAAGAAAACTGATTTTGTTTAAAGATTTAAAAAAATGTTTTATAGTCTCCAGTGGAAGATTATGATAGTTCATTTAAAGAACTGATTTCAGTTAAACATATATGAAGCAAAAGCAAAATTAATAAATACAGTGATATTTTTCAATATCTTAAAAACTTTACAAAGCACATCCAGTTATTATGTCATGTAATCCATAAAACACTGCTGGGAAGTACACAGAATAGTTTTTTTTTTCTTCCTTTTCATCATCATAATCAAAAAAAAATACAAATTAGTTAATTAACTGACTACACTAAACTTAGTGTAAATTAAAACCTAATAAAAATGTATTCTAAGGCTTACCAGAATGGATTGGGAAATTAGGTAAAAGAGGAAAGTGATGAATATCAAAAGTATTCTGGTCTTCTCTCTGTATAGTTATGATTAACTATTATTCATTGGTTGCTTTGCCAGAATCATATAATGCAAAAATGTAGTTACCAGTGGCCTCATAATTTAATTTGGTATCTTTAAACCCTTTTAAATCTCTGCCCACCAGTCAAAAAGAATGTCTAGCTTAACTTTGAGAGCTTATATAATGAAAACATTATTATCCAAAATTTCCTAAATAATTAATATACTATGCAGTTTTAAAAACAACATGTCACCCTTATGCCCTGTGATTATTAATACATTCCACTTCAGGACTTGTGATTGCTGAGAAACACTGAGTCCAACCCCTGATTTTACTGTTATGGAATACAGAACCAAAAGAATTGAGGGCCTTGTCCACAATGATAAAACTACTTAGTAGGAGAGGCGGGTTTTGAACTCAAAGTGAGAAGAATATTCAGTGTAAATACAGCACACAGTTCCTTAGACAGGCATAGCTTTTACTGTGAAGTAGCAAAACAGTAATTATGAATATGGTTTGGAGAACATTTGCATTACTGACATAGTAAATTAAGTGGAGATGAAGGTCTTGGAAAAAATAATATTATAGGAAACAAAAGAGACTGAGTATATAGCTCAGCTGGTAAAGTGGCCTTGCAAACACAAGGCCCTGGGTTCAATCCTCAGCACTGCAAGAAAAAGAAAAAGAAAGAAAAGTATATAGAGATCTTTTCCCATACCAGGGAATTTTTTAAATAAAAAATTTACAAAATTTTGATTATATGCAAAAGAATTGACTGATATTGTGTGTGTCATTGTTTTTTAAACTACTTTTCCCCAATGACTACTAAACTTGTAGGGTCTCATAAAACTACAGAACTGCCAACTGATTTATCAAACTGGCAGATTAAGCTGAGGCAGCTTAGTAAGACAAACAAGGCACATCTAGTCTCTGCTGGGTGATACCAACAAAGGTCAATGGAAAACTTGAAATATTACTAGAAAGAGTTTTCAAACAATAGGCTATAGTCCAATAATGGACTGTAAAAAATAAAATAGCAGCCACATGCTGTGGCACAAACCTGTAATCCCAGTGACCAAAAAATCTGAGGCAGAAGGATCTCAAGTTCAAGGACAGTCACAGCAACTTAGTGAGACCCTGTTTCAAAATAAAAGGGGTTGTGGTTATGGCTCAGTTGGTAGAGGTTCTCTGAGCTCAATATCAGTACCAAAATAAATAAATAAATAAATAAATAAATGTTTTTAAAAAACAGAAAATAATACATCACAGAAAATAAAGGCAAACATTATACCACATATTAAACTTCTGTATATCTGTTATGTGTGTATTGGGCTGCAATGCAAAATAAATATCTTACTGTAGATACTTGGTTAAAAAGTTAAAGTACACTAGACTGAGACTTTTTGGTATACAGAACAGGATCTAAATGTTTATATAAGAAATATGTGCATATATATAAAGGATTCAGAAGATTTCTGAGAAGAAATGGAAATAAAAACAAATTTAAAAGAATACTTTCAAGAAGGAAATTTAAAAACCACATCTGGGTTACAAGAAAGACAAGGCAAAAGAGAGCAAATATTATAAAATTACCTTGACAAGATGTCTCAGAACTTTCCACAGACTCTAGTATTAAAGCATCAGACACCTCAGAATCAGATTTCTTGACATGAGTCAAATTGATAATTGTGCCAAGCCAACTGGTAACCATAGGCTGAAACAAAAAGCAGAAAAAAATTCTTGAATTCCCTTTATGAATCCCTCTCTTCCACCCATCCTCCTCTCTGCATCTACTAAAAGTTACAAATGATCACACTCAGCATCTCCATCTTTTATCAAGAGCAATCCTTTAGGGTAAGGGACTGCTACCATCAATTCAGAGAGCAATGATAGTTAAAATGAGGCTGCTAAGTCATGGTAATCTTTGGCAATCAAAGCCATACCTCTGATGGATCATGAACCCACTGTCCAACTACAAAAAACTTGTATTTGTTCTCTCCCCACAGGGAGATCCAAGATGGCAATGAAGTCATTATGACTGTAGAAGAAAACATAAGGTCAGTCAAGTTCCTTTAAGAAGACAGAATATAGAAAACCAAGTGGTAATTATAGTATTATACCAATGACTTCCTATATCCCTAAGCCACTGTGTCCCTTGTGTAAAAAGAATAATGTATTCATCCAATCTCTGTATCTATATCATCTTGGAAATATGTTTCTAACCCTTCCAACAACTTTGGTTCTTAAGTCAATGCCTAGAAAAAAAGAGTCAATGATTTCCCAAAATAGTTCATCTTGTTATAACTATTTTGCTCTAGCAAAACAGATCCCTCATAAGTATAAGTACCTTAAAAATTTTGGGATATAGGAGTCTTTAAGGTATTTTCCATATTTTGGTGATCCATTACTGTAAAATGACCTATCTGGTTATCTGGGCCATTCTAGTAATCAGTTAATTCATCATTGCTCTGCAAGTACCACAAAACACTACCACCTCAAATTTTATGGTGCATTTTGCTTTAGTGCAGAAGTCACAGCAACAGATTCTGTCAGTTACAGGTTTCCTCCAAGCATAGAAAAGACCTGTGCAACACCATCCTAAAGAATACACTCACAAAGCTATTATAAATTCCCTTGAGGTAATGATATTCTAATTGGTAAAGCATCTGACACACAATGAGGTTAAAACCCAATGCCATAGATACTAAGTGGTCACAGAATAGGATATATTCCAAAGAAAGCATCTAGTGGGTGGAGATGGGAAGTCCAGTCTGTTCACTCTTATTAGAAAGGATAACAGGAAATCCAAGATGGCAGACTAGAGGGTGACTGCATCTCCCATCATTCCAGAACTCACAATTCAAGAAGGGGAGGTATTGAGAGACACGGACCAACATAGAACCACGGGGTGAGTCTCTCCCACCAGGTGAAGCTTGGCCCGGGCGGCAGGCCTGGACAGTGGGCAGCTCCTCAGAGCAGGGCAGGGCAGCAAGAGTTTTCCCCAAGCAGCCCTGCTCCCTCCCATGGCAGACCTGATTGACAGCCAGGTTCTCAGAGAAGGCTCACCCAGTGAGAGCTTTTCTGCACAGAGCCAACCCCAAACTCCCTGACCCAGTGGTGGGACCCAGCCTGCAGGGGGTTTCTGGGACCAGGGCAGAGCAGCGAGAAGTTTTTCCCAGCAGCCTGGCTCCCTCCAGCGGCTGGCAGTGAGAGCTTTTCCACACAGAGCCAACCCCAAGCCCTGAACCCAGTGGCAGGCCCCAGCCTGCAGGCGGCTTCTGAAACCAAGGCAGAACAGGGAGAGGCCTTCCCTGAGCAACCCGGCTCCCTCAGGTGGGGCAGGCCCTGTGTGTAGCCAGCTTCTAGGAGCAGGCCCACTCAGTGAGAGGATTTTCAGGCAGAACCAGCCCCCAGCCCTGGACTCAGTAGTGGGCTAGGGGCAACTTTCTTCAGAAGCTCTGCAATATCAAGTTCCTCCAAGACTTCAGGCTACTGAAGACTGGGAGGTGATATACTGGAAATCTACAGGAATGCTATAAGCCAATAGAGGGAATCTGCAATATCTTAGAGTCCCACTGATATCTGACCAATATGAGAAAACAAGGGAAGAAAATGTCCCAAACAAACTTAGATACTATATTAATAAAACCCAATGACAGCGAAGCAGAATAAATGTCAGAAAGGGAGATCAGATTGTACATAATTAAAAAATCAGGGAAGCAAACAAGGAGATGAAAGAACAAATGCAGGCATTGAAGGAAGAGATGAAAGAACAAATGCAGGCATTAAATGATCACCCCAATCAACAGTTAAAAGAGAAAATATGGGAAGCAAAAGATCATTTCAATAAAGAGTTAGAGAAAAAAAAACAAACAGAAATCCTTGAAATGAAGAAAAAATAAACCAAGTTAAAAACTCCATAGAAAGCGTAACCAATAGGATACAACACCTGGAAGACAGAACCTCAGACATTGAGAACAAAATTTTTACCTTTGAAAAAAAAAATTGACCAAACAGAGAAGATGGTAAGAAATCATGAACAGAATCTAAAAGAATTATGGGATATCATGAAAAGGCCAAATTTAAGAATTATTGGGAATGAGGAAGGCTTAGAGAAACAAACCATAGGAAATGAACAACCCATTCAATGAAGTAATATCAGAAAATTTCCCAAATCTGAAGAATGAAATAGAAAACCAGGTACAAGAGGCTTATAGGACCCCAAATATACAAAATTACAAAAGACCCACACCAAGACACATTATTATGAAAATACCTAACATACAAAATAAAGACAGAATTTTAAAGGCTGCAAGAGAAAAGAATCAAATTACATTCAGGAGGAAACCTTTAAGAATATCAGCAGATTTTTCAATCCAGACCCTAAAAGTTAGAAGGACCTGGAACAATATTCACCAAGCCCTGAAAGGAAACAGATAACAACCAAGAATCTTATACCCAGCAAAACCAACTTTCAGATTTGATGATGAAATAAAATCCTTCCATGATAAACAAAAGCTAAAAGAATTTACAAAAAGAAAGCTGGCATTACAGAACATTCTCAGCAAAATATTCCATGAGGAAGAGATGAAAAACAACGATGCAAATCAGCAATGGGAGGAATTAGCCTAAAGGTGTAGCCAAATAAAGGAGAAACCAAATCATATCAAAAACAAAAATGAGTCAAATGACTGGGAATACAAATCATATCACAATAATAGCCCTGAATGTTAATGGCCTGAACTCATCAATCAAAAGACATAGACTGGCAGATTGGATTAAAAAGAAAAATCCAACAAGATGCTGCCTGCAACAGATTCATCTCATAGAAAGAGATACCCACAGACTACTGGTGAAAGGATCAGAAAAAACATACCATGCACACGGACACAGCAAAAAAGCTGGAGTATCCATCCTCATATCAGATAATGTGGACTTCAAGCCAAAACTAGTCAGAAGGGATAAAGAAGGATATTACATACTGCTTAAGGGAAGCATAAATCAGCAAGACATAACAATCATAAATATCTATGCCCCGAATATTGGCTCATCCATGTATGTCAAACAAATCCTTCTCAATTCCAGAAATCAAATAGACCACAACACAATAATACTAGGCAATTTTAACACACCTCTCTCACCACTGGATCAATCTTCCAAACAAAAATTGAATAAAGAAACCATAGATCTCAATTAAAAAATCAACAATTTAGACTTAACGGACATATATAGAATACACCATCCAACAAAGAATGAATACACTTTCAGCTCAGCAGCACATGGATCCTTCTCTAAAATGGACCATATTTTATGCCACAATGCTACTGTTAGCATATACAAGATAGAGATACTACCTTGTATTCTATCAGATCATAATGCATTGAAATTAGAAATAAATGAATAAAGGACAGAATAAAAAACAGAAACTTCTCCAATAACTGGAGATTAAATAATACACTATTATATGATGAATGGATAACAGAAGACATCAGGAGGGAAATAAAAATATTCTTAGAAGTAAACGAGAAAAAGACACATCATATCAAAATCTCTGGGACACTATGAATGCAGTACTTAGAGGAAGATTTATTTCATGGAGCGCATTCAACAAAAGAAGAAAAAGTCAAAAAATAAATGATATAACACTACAGTTCAAAGCCCTAGGAAAAGAAGAGCAGACCAACACCAGAAGTAGTAGAAGACAGGAAATAGTTAAAATCAGAACTGAAATCAATGAAATTGAAACAAAAGAAACAATTGAAAAAATTAACAAATAAAGAGGTGGTTCTTTGAAAAAAATAAACAAAATTGATAAACCCTTAGGCACACTAACAAAGAGAGAGAAAACTCAAATTACTAAAATTCAGAATGAACAAGGTAATATCAATACAGACACAAGTGAAATATAAAACATAATTAGAACCTATTTTGAAAATCTCTACTCCAACAAAACAGAAAACCTCAAAGACATCAACAAGTTTCTACAGACATATGAATTACCTAAACTGAACCAGGAGGACATACGCAACTTAAATAAATCAATGTCAAGCAGTGAAATAGAAGAGGTCATCAAAAGCCTACCAAAAAAAAAGTCCAGGACCTGATGGGTTCTCAACTGAGTTCTAAAAAATCTTTAAAGAACAGCTCATTCCAATACTCCTCAAAGTATTCCATGAAATATAAAAGGAGGGAATCCTCCCAAACTTATTCTATGAAGCCAATATCACCATGATACCTAAACCAGACAGAGACATATCGAGGAAAGAAATTTTCAGACCAATATACTTAATGAACATTGATGAAAAAATTCTCAACAAAATTTTAGCAAATCACATACAAAAATATATTAAAAAGATAGTGCACCACGATCAAGTGGATTTTATCCCAGGGATGCAAGTTGGTTCAACATCTGGAAATCAATAAATGTCATTCACCATATCAAAAGACTTAAAGTTAAGAATCACATGATTATTTTGATAGATGCAGAAAAAGCATTCAATAAAATACAGCATCCTTCATGCTCAAAACACTAGAAAAAATAGGGAAAGTGGGAACATTCCTTAACATTGTAAAGGCCATCTATGCTGAACCCATGGACACTATCATTCTGAATGGTGAAAAACTGAAAGCATTCCCCTAAAAACTGGAACAAGGCAGGGATGACCTCTTTCACCACTTCTGTTCAACATCATCCTTGAATCTCTAGCCAGAGCAATTACACAAACCAAAGAAACTAAATGGATACGAATAGGAAAAGAATAACTCAAAATATTCCTGTTTGCTCATGACATGATTATACATTTAGAGGAACCTGGTAATTCCATCAGAAAACTTTTTGAACTCATAAGTAAATTCAGTAAAGTAGCAGGTTACAAGATCAATGCTAATAAATCCAATGCATTTTTATACATAAGTGATGAATCTTCAGAAAGAGAAGTTAGGAAAAGTACCCCATTCACAATAGCCTTGAAAAAAATAAAATACTTGGGAATCAATCTAACAAAAGAGATGAAAGACCTCTACAATGAGAACTACAGAACACTAAAGAAATAAATTAAAGAAAATCTTAGAAGATGGAAAGATTTTTCCATGTTCTTGGATAGGCAGAATTAATATTGTCAAAATGGCCATACTACCAAAAGTGCTATACAGATTCAATGCAATTCCAATTCAAATACCAATGACATACCTTACAGATATAGAGCAAGCAATTATGAAATTCATCTGGAAGAATAAGAAACCCAGAATAGCTAAAGCAATCCTTAGTAGAAAGAGCGAAACAGGGGGTATTGCAGTACCAGAACTTCAGCTCTACTACAAAGCAAAAGTAACAAAAACGGCATGGTATTGGCACCAAAATAATCAGGTAGATCAATGGTACAGAATAGAGGACATGGACAGTAACCCAAATAAATACAATTTTCTCATACTAGACAAAGGGGACAAAAATATGCAATGGAGAAAAGATAGCCTCTTCAACAAATGGTGCTGGGAAAACTGGAAATCCATATGCAACAGAATGAAATTAAACCTCTATCTCTCAACCTGGACAAAACTAACTTGAAATGGATCGAGAACCTCGGAATCAGACCAGAGACCCTTCAACTTATAGAAGAAAAAGTAGGTCCAAATCATCAACATGTTGACTTAGGATCAGAGTTCCTTAACAGGACTCCCATAGCACAAGGAATAAAAGCAAGAATCAACAATTGGCATAGATTCGAACTAAAAAGCTTTCTCTTAGCAAAGGAAACTACTAGTAATGTGAAGAGAGAGCCTACAGATTGGAAGAATATCTTTGCCAACCATACTTCAGATAGAGCGCTAATTTCCAGAATCTATAAAGAACACAAAAAACTCTACACGAAGAATACAAATAATCCAATCAACAAATGGGCTAAGGAAATGAACAGACAGTGCACAGAAGAACATCTACATGCATTCAACAGATATATGAAAAAAATGTTCAACATCTCTAGTAATAACAGAAATGCAAATCAAAACCACCCTAAGATTCCAGCTCACCCCAATTAGAATGGTGATTATCAAGAACACAAGTAACAATAGGTGTTGGCGAGTATGTGGTGAGAAAGTACACTCATACATTGCTGGTGGTGTTGCAAATTAGTGCAGCCACTCTGGAAAGCAGTATGGAGATTCCTCAGAAAGCTTGGAATGGAATCACCATTTGACCCAGCTATCCCACTCCTTGACCTATACCCAAAGGACTTAAAATCAGCATACTACAGAGATACAGCCATATAATATTCATAGCTGCTCAATTCACAATAGTCAGACTTGTGGAACCAACCTAGATGTCCTTCAATTGATGAATGGATAAAGAAACTGTGATACATATATACAATGGAATATTACTCAGCCATAAAGAATGATAAAATTATGGCATTTTCAGGCAAATGGATGAAATTGGAGAATATCATGCTAAGTGAGATAATCCAATCTCAAAGAAACAAAGGACAAATGATCTCGCTGATAAGCAGATGATGACGCATAATGGGGGTGGGAGGGTTTAGTGTTAGGGATTAGGGTTAGGGTTAGGGAGAGAGGCAACAATGGGGAAAGGAAGGATTGTATAGAGGGAAAAGTGGGGTGGGAACACTGGGTGGAAGGGAAAAATAACAGAATGAATCAAACAAATTTACCCTATGTAAATTTATGATTACACTCATGGTATGCCTTTACTCCATGTACAAACAGAGAAACAATGTGTATTCCATTTGTTTATAATAATAAAAAAAGAAAGGATAACAGGTCAGGCTCTATTCCTGGACCCCTCAGTCTCAACCAAAACACTTACCTTCAGCTCTTAATAAGTAGAATCTTGGTGCTCCAGTTGTTGAAAGACCCAGAAATGAAGACCTCCTTGCCTCCTTCAGACTAGTGGATAACAGTAGGCTGGGCCTGCTTAGTGGGCTTTATGGAGTCATCCAAATCCTACTGCCATGGTACAAACTCTTTGTCCCAGGGAGTTGTAAGAAGGAGTAGGTTACCCCTAGAATAAATTGTGACCCAAGAATTCTTAAAAAGATCATTTTCCTTCTTAGAGTACAGAGAGGTGCTAGACTTCAGCTAAGGAAATAAGCCTTAAAATTAGAATAAATCAGATTTTTACAAACCATAGAAAAAGAACTCATCTTGTACCAAAATGGTCAAATGGCTTATGCTCAAGTGCTGAATAAATCATAGTCTAACTTTTGAGATTGCATATATTACTTACCCTTTCCAAGCCTCAAGTTTGCCCTTTAAAAAAGAAAAGAAAAAGAAAACCCTACTCCATACTGCCAGTTTAATTCATAGGCAGGCAACTATAACATGCTTTTGAGTACCTCTTAAAAGAGAGAAAATAATAAAAACAAAAGATGGCTATATTTTTAAAACTTAAGTCAGGTATACATTTTTCACAAGCAACTGTACACAGCCCTCAATTTTCAACTGTAAAGAAAGTTACAGATACCAAACTTTATTAAAAAATTTATAAACTGTATTTTAGCTAATAAATTACACAAAGAAGGGACATTAAAAATTTAATATTAATGGTCTGGGGAAGTAGCTCAGTGCCAGAGCACTTGCCTAGCCTATGTGCAAGGCCCTGGGTTCAAGCCCCAGAACCACAGATTAATAAGTTAATTAATAAAAATTAAAAAGCCAGATCATTGATTTTATAAAATGGAGAAATAGTGGGTGGGAATGTAGCTTAGTGGTAGAGGACTTGGCCTAGCTAGTGAGAGGCAGTACTAGAACAAAAAAGTGGTTATGAAATCATACTTGCTCACCTATGATAGGTTTATTCTATTTGAGGTAGAGGAATGCAAATTTTGGCACCTCAAACTGCAAAAAACAATAAAAATCTTTTCCTTTCACAAAAACAATTATATAATCAAATAAAGTTTGCAGGATTCTGAAAAATATTAACTCCTTAGATTTTTTTTTTTTATTACCATCCCTTTAGACCAGTAGTTGGCAAACTGCAGCCAATAAGCCAGGTGCTTTTATAAAGTTTTTTCTGAAAATAGTTACACTCGTTTGTATGAGCATTATCTACAGTGTTTTCACACCACTGTGGAAGCAGTTGTGAAAGACTGTATTATCCACATATTCTAAATTATTTACCATGTGTTCCCTTACAGAAAATATTTGCGAAGCCCTGCCTTAAACTGGTAACAGGTAAAAATGGCTTTACACTGTTAAGTAAGAATATTACCAAACAAAATAAAGTGCATTAAAAAAAAAAAGACTAGCTTATTTACTTCAGAAATTTGTGTGTGGTGGTGGTGGGGAATGGAAAAGTCTACTTTCTGTTCTATCTCTCTCTATTCCTCAAAACTAAAGTCTGAGAAACCAGGCACATAATCTAAAATAAAATTCAATTTCAAAAAACTCTACACGAAGAATACAAATAATCCAATCAACAAATGGGCTAAGGAAATGAACAGACACTTCACAGAAGAAGATGTACAAGTAATCAACAGATATATGAAAATATGTTCAACATCCCTAGTAATAAGGGAAATGCAAATCAAAACTACCCTAAGATTTCATCTCACCCCAATTAGAATGGTGATTATCAAGAATACAAGCAACAATAGGTGTTGGCGAGGATGTGGTGAAAAAGGAACACTCATACATTGCTGGTGGGGTTGCAAATTAGTGCAGCCACTCTGGAAAGCAGTGTGGAGATTCCTCAGAAAGCTTGGAATGGAAACACCATTTGACCCAGCTATCCCACTCCTTGGCCTATACCCAAAGGACTTAAAATCAGTATACTACAGAGATACAGCCACATCAATGTTCATTGCTGCTCAATTCACCATAGCCAGATTGTGGAACCAACCTAGATGCCCTTCAGTTGATGAATGGATAAAGAAACTGTGGCATATTTATACAATGGAATATTACTCCGCAATGAAGAATGATAAAATTATGGCATTTGTAGGCAAATGGTTGAAATTGGAGAATATCATGCTAAGTGAGATAAGCCAATCTCAAAAAACTAAAGGACGAATGATCTCGCTGATAAGCGGATGAGGACATATAATGGGGGGTGGGAGGGGGCTAGCATTAGGTTTAGGGTTAGGTTTAGAGTTAGGCTAAGGAGAGCGGTAAGAATGAAGGAAAGAAGGACTGTGTAGAGGGAAAAGAGGGGTGGGAGGGGTGGGGGGAGGGGAAAAATAAAATAAACATCATTACCCTATGTAAACGTAAAAAAAAATAAAAAATAACTAAATAAAATAAAATTCAAGGGCTGGGGATTTAGCTCAGTGGTAGAGAATGTTCCTAGAAGACAAGAGGCCTTGGGTTCCAGCCCCAGAAGCACAGATTAATTACTTAATTAACTAAAAGTAATTAAAACTGTGAAAAAAGAAAACTGAAGAGACTTTTACAATATTACAAGCAATTAGCATAAGAGAAAACCTAGTATCTGTATTCTAAAGGCAATGCATTCTGTCTGACTGGTTGCATTAGACAGGAATTTTTGCGTATGACTAAGAATAACCTAAGATTCTGATTCAGACATAGAATCTGGGAATCTATTTTTAAAATCATTCCAGATAAGACTCTGATTATGTTAAAATAGAGAAAAAAATCTCATTTTTTGAGGTACATCATAATTTGTTACTACATATGGAATTTGCTTCAAAAAATTGGTGGAGGAATAGTAGATTAGGGTATGGATGATATACATTCATTCATGTTTGATCAATCTCTAAACTTGGTGAGAGGTACACAGAGTTCATTATACTGTTCTCCCTACTTTGTAAATAATTCAAATTTTTTATAAAGTATTTAAACAAATCTCAGGTGGTTCCAATACATAAATATGATTGAGAACCATTGAATTAGTATGCTGAAAAAGACTGGCATCCAATGGAGGCCCCACTGCCACTGTTTCTATCAATTGTTTTACAACTTAGGATTTTCATTTAGAATCTGAAAGTCACAAACTACTAATGCTCCAACATTTGGAGCAAAGACCTTCCACTTATGACATGACATTTCTGTGGTAGGATTCGAATGCAGCTGACTAGAAAAAAGGTTGATTACTTTAAGTAAAACAGCAGAACCACTGATAAAAGAGGCAAAACAACATTGAAAATGATAGTTTAAAGAGGCTTTAGTAAAATGCGGAGGGAAGAAAAGGGTCGGTAAAAAACCCTTAGATTTGGGTGGGACCATAAGAATTATATGAACCATTTTCTTGTTTTCCAAATAGCAAGATTGGAGTGAGGAAAAGAATGATCCAGAATAGGCCCCGATTCACACAGAACAATTTGGCTTTAATTCAGGACACCAACAACTTCAGTCATGGTTTGACAAATACAATGTACTTAAATTCTGAGTCATTGTTGTAGGAAAAGGGGGAAAATACAATGAGGTCAATCACCTTGGGAAAGCTTTAAAGAAGTAAATATAGATGGCTGGGTAGACAGACCACATGATGAGGAAGAAGTTCTGAAGTGGGAGAGGAAAGAAAGGGATGGAGAAGAAGCCCCATGAAATGCCCCTTTCAATCACTCTTATTTCTTCCTCTATGATGATGTTCTCAATTGGTATCCAAAAAAACCATAGCATCCAAATTCCATGTACTACTGCTGTGGCAAATAAAACTAATTTCTCTATAAAGCCTCAAACATATCCCCCAATTGCCTCAATCCCTCCATTTTTCTATTTCACCCATGAACAGCCTACCAGAAAGAATTAAGTGTATTTATGCTGACACTTCTAATTTATTAGAAACATTAGGATGGTAATCACATTGCTGTCAGATCCGTCTTTTCTCTTGGGGGGAACACAATTGACCTCTTCCTGTAACTCTTTAATTGGAAGCAAGGTTTTCAGGGAAGCAATGAATTATTGCTTTTGGGTTAAGGAAAAATATTGAAGGACTATTGTGGAGTGGAGCTCTCTGGGAATCACTGGCTCTCCCACTTGAGAAGCTGACCTGAAAGCACAGTCACCACAACTACAAAGTATAGGACAAAATCTGAACAGTCAACTAAATGATGCCCTTTACTGATCTCCAAGTCTAGGCACAAGTTTTCTAGTTAAAAAGTGGTGGGTGCTCACAGTCATGCCAAAGAGGAAAAGGACCCAAAGTGAAGAGCACCTAAAAGAGCAAAAAGGATCCAAACAAATAGAAAATTCCAGGAAAAAAATTCACTTAACCATTTCAAGGAAAATGTAAGCAACTGAGCTGGGGCCAGCGGCTCAAACAATCTACCCCCTCAAGTTTTCCACGATAGCTTACAACCTATAAATTGTTAGAAGAACCAAGGATGGTGAGAGCGGGGGAGGTGACTATTGTCCCTGCCCTAAATATGTGGTTCAATGCTTGGTCAAAGCACCAAGAAAACAAGAACTCCACGTTTGCCTTATATTGAGGTGGCACCACAAGAAGAATTTACAATCCAACGCCTCCCTCCCTGGAATATCCCTTTAATTAAAAAAAAAAAAATCTCACAACCCAGTTTAGTGTGATAAAAATGAGCCAAGGAAAGGAGGAGGAGTCCGGAAGCCAAGCAGCAGCTGCACTGCCACGGTAGGGGGCGTGGAGCCGAGTACCTTGGAGTCCAGCAGGCTGAAGACACCTGGGTCGCTGGTGCTCCCCACCACGACCTTGTGCTCCTTGCCCAGGGCATGGCCACCGTTGCCCTCCACGCAGGCAGAATTGGCGCTGTGACGCTCCCAGGACACCCGGTCGCTGGTGGTGTTTCCCATGGCTGCAGCTCGATTCGGGGGCCACCTGGTGCAGAGAGTTACACCCGGCTGGGAACAAACACCCCAGTGGCCACATCAGGAGCACCCGGGCCCCGCCTCTGTGCCTGGGGACCAGGAAGGGAATCCCCACCACAGGAAACTGTGCCCCATGGTCCCCAACCTCCCAGCCTACAGGGGCTCCTGCAAGCCCCCCAGTTTCCCGCCGCCCACACTCTAGAAACCCGCCCTGAGGACTCCCCTGCAGTACTGCGTCCACTCCCACACCCTGATCACCTCCAGCGATGTGCTCCCTTTTCCTGGGACCACGGGCACATTGGCCATTGAGCAGTCAAAGCCACCTACAAAGTTATTGAAACTGGTGCTGCACCTGGGGCCAGGGATCTGCATTTTCTCCTAAAAATGGCTACAAGGTCACTGGTTCTAGGCCACTTCTCCGTGATCCTGCTGCCTGCCACTGTGGCTCTGTGGCATGCTTGCCTCTCTAGATGCCTCCACCTCAATGGTGGGTGTGCATAGATTTCAGCATAGCATGGGGGTGCTGGACAGGGACTGACCCACGGGGATGCCATGCCTGAAGCACCAGAGCTGCGGCCACGTGTTGCCTGGTGAGCTCAGAGGATGCCAGGGGCATGTTGTCGCAGGACCAGTGCAGCTTTCTCTATGGCTGTCTCATGTGGCCTCAGGTGTGCTGAAATATTTTATGAGCCGCATCTCTCTGAGCAGTGACTGGAAAAAGAAGAGCAGATTGATTGAGGGGTCAGTGGAGTCAAAGAACTAGCTGATGGCAGTAAGTACCAGAGAGAATGAGTTTAGTAGGTAAGAGATGGTTTGAAGAGTAGAATGTTTGACCTTGAGATTTCAGTGATCTTGCAGTTATTAGCACTGTCTTAGATATGACCATAGGTGTAGGTAGGTGAGTTGAGATGGATCATAAAATCATTGGAATAAGGTGTAGGCAGGTGAGGTGAGATGGATCATAAAATCATTGGAATAAGGTTACAGAACTGAAAAATGAGATGATGGAGTGTTAAAGGCCCACTTTAACATTCATTTCATCTTTCTTTTCAATAACCTTGGTATGTTGCCTCTCTGTATAAAGGCACATTTCTTAGCTTCCTTGGTAGCTAGAGATGTGATTACATACTTCCAGTGATATCTAAGTGGAAATTCTATACGGAACTTCAGTTAAATCTCCTTAAAAGCAAGGGTGTGCCCTACATTTCTCCTCCCTTATGTGTGACTATTCATATAATGGCTGAAATCCAGCAGTCACCTTGGACCGTGAGGTAGCTGAGAATAGTACAGTGGAAAAAAGAACTATGAAGCTGTTATGTATCAGCCTATCTCTGGGCTTTTTTATATGAGAGAAAAATAAGCTTCAGTCTTGTTTACATCATTTTTGGGGGCTTTTCAATTATATATAGCCAAACCTAATCATAACTAATATGTTGGATTGATAAAAGTTATTTCCTAGATACTAAAGTCAAGTGCAAGAGTAGTTATATTTACAGAGAAAGGCACAAAGCTTGAAACTAAAATATTTACAGAATGAAGAGGAGTGAATGGGTCTGAAAATAACTAAAAAAGGAGAAGTGGTGGCCAGTACTTCAAAGGAGCAGGAGGATTTGAGAAAGTAAAGAGAAACAGCAATGAGGAACTCTAGGCAGCATGAGGAATGAAGACATATACCCCACTTTAATTTTTTATATAGATCCTGACTTTTTAAAAGACCTATTTCACTGAGTAAATAAGTTACAGACAGACACTTGTGTTTCAAACCACAACAGAATATTAGATAGTGACTCAGATCAGTGATCTTTTCCAGGATATCTTCTGAAAGAACATTTGCCCACAGACATTTCAAAATGTTAAGCACCCCTGATCTCTTAATGGTTTCTCAAAATGTTGTTCACTATTTAAGTCTTTAAAAACTCGATTATATTTTTATCTCCCATGTTACATGTATTCATCCAATTAATTAATCTATGGACACTTCACTGTGTTCCAGGCACCACACTAGGCACTAGGAACACATAAATTGATTGCAAAGTGTCTGCCTCCCAAGAGTTTACTATTTGAAAGAGGAACCATGTGAGACAACTGTTACCACGTAGTTTGATAAGGATATTCAACAGGTGTAGTAAAAGCACAAAGGAGCCCAGTGTTTCATATTGGTGTTCATGGAAGAGAAAAAAGATGAATTGAATCTTGGAGATGATGGAGGTATTATTTAACTGGAGAATTTACTGAAAGTACAACAAAAGAATATACAGAAGCATGGAAAATCATGCACTTTGGGAACTTCCAAGTAGGTAGTTTAGAGAATGTTTATTACTGCATTACTATTAGCCACAGTAACAAGGCAGGCCAAGTATTAAGTAATATTACCTTGGTTATGTATGTAGTTGCCCTTAATATAATTGTCATTTGTGGGGACTGCTGGCTTCATGTTCTCAGATACAAGAAAACTTATCTAAGTGAATTGAAGAAATTGTCCTTTGACTTTGTAACACCATTTCTCAGTCAATACAATTACAGTCAATACATACACAGCAAAGGAGGCAAAATTTGCCATGGTAAGGTAGATTGTGTTTTATTAGATAAACTTAATTTGAGAGTAATCAGGTAAACACATAGTAATATAAATGAATGGTATAGCTAATGTTCTTCCTCTAAGAAAATTTCACTAGACTGTAGCTCTGGGTCAAATCCTGAATCAATTAAATACATTTCTTTTTTTAAAGTAATTTTTAATTTTGAAATAGTTTTTGATTTAAGAAAGGTTGCAAAAATATTTCAGAGTTCTTGGATATACCACTCCTAGTTTTTCTTATTGTTGACATATTATTATGGTAATTTGTCACAACTCATAAACCAACATCGACACATTATTATTAATCAAAATGCTTACTTTACTTGTATTCACCTATTTTTTAAATTGATCCTCTCCTTGTTCCAGAGTACCCATTACATTTATGTGACAGATCTCCTTAGGCTCCTGTATACTGTGATAGTTCCTAGAAATTTCTTGTTTTTGATGACCTTGAAAGTTTTGAAGTGGTCAGGTAGTTTGTAGAATATTCCTCAACTTGAGGATTATTGATACTTTTATCATGATTAAACTGGGTTACGGTTTAGGGGAGGAATAACACAGAAGTAAGTGACCTCCTTGTCATATCATTTCAAGGGTGCATACTGTCAGTATGACTTATCACTGCTGATGTTAATCTTGATCACCTAGCCTCAGTGGTATTTGTCAAATTTTTCATTGCAGTCACTTTTTCCCCTATCCATACTGCAATTTTTGGAGGAAAGTCAATCTATGCAGCCCATTTAAAAAGTAGAAAATTGTGTTCCATCTCCTTGAGAAGAAACTATCTATATAAATTCAGAATTCTTTTGTATGGGAGAGTTGTCTATTACATATCATTTATTAATTTATTCACTCATTTTTAATTATTTATATCACTACAGAATCATGTATTTTTATGTCTTTTATTCTAAAACTAGGTTATTTATTTTATTGTTCAAATTTTCCACTATATGATGGCTCTGGTGTCCCTTTGACATATGCTTATTCAGTTTCTGTTTTGAGCACTTTCTTATTCTCTGGCATTACAAGAATGCATTTTTCTTTGATAACCAGATTAAATACAATTGGAAAAATTTTACATATATATGTATACGTGTATATGATCTTAATATAAAGAGCAAAATATGTAAGTAGAATATTAGTATATATGCATCAATAACTAAGGCTTTGCATCTTGAGATGTTTTGAGTGCAATATCCTATTCACTGTTGGGGGCTGTGCCATGTGGACAGTGCCAGAATGGCACCTGATCACATCAGCAGTAAGGAGGTTAATTAACATAAGCACACTCAGGTGATTTATCACTGGCTGTATTCAGTTAAGTCCACGTGCACAACGCATGCGCAGGTGTTCCTGAGCGTGCCTGCTCGGGCCTGCTCATTTTAACCCTTGCCGTGATAGGACAGCTGGCTCCTCGCCTGATTGCAACTGGCATGGCCCTGCCCTCTGCCTCCTGGAGGAAATATAAGTGGGCAGTAGGCGGGAGTGCAACAGTAAGTAAGCAGCAGCAGCTAGCAGCAAGAGGCAGAGAGAAGTCACTCGCAGAAAGGAAGAAGAAGAAGCGACAAGCAGATAGAAGCAGCTAGCAGAGAAAAGAAGCAGGCAGCAGGGGAAGGCAGATCACAGAGCAGAGAATTGAGAACACACCTCTAGATCACAGATAGGTAGATTGCAGTACACAGGATGCATCACTAAGAAGCACCTCAGACACACCCTTAGTTCACAGGATGCAGGATGCACCTTTAAGAAGAAGCAGCAGAACTACGAAGATATAGATCTCTGAAAGTGTAGTCTCTCTCTCTTAAGCAAAGTCTCTCTTTCTCTCTTATGCAAATCCTCTCTCTCTCTCTCCTCTCAAAGCAAGCAAGCCTCATTTCCTCTATCATCTATAAACAAGCAAGTAAGGAAGCAGCTCAGAAATAGAAGTAGCTCAGTTTCCAGTCCACCACCTATAAAGACCCCCCACACAAATTGTTGCTGTAGGCGGTGACAAATACCCACGGATTTGGCACCGCAAAGAGCCAGTGACAAGTGGTGGCCTGTACGGGGAAGGAAATGGGCAACAACCTTACAGGGAGAAAGGAAATCAGCATGGTGTGGTAAGCAAACTGAAGAAGTCTATCTCAGGGAATAGGTACGGTAGGGAAAGTAAGAACCTCGCAGGAGTTTCTGGCCAGAGCGGTTTAAGGGGAAGGGATAGTTAAAGCTCACAAAGGGCATAACAGTGAAGTGCAAAAATGTGTGTATTTTGTGTTACTTGTGTGTTTGTCATAATGAGTGAGGGAATGTTAACAGAAGATTCCCCTAGAGAGGGAATATAATGAGAAGGTTCCCCTAGTGAGGGAGCATAATGAGAAGGTTCCCCTAGTGAGGGAGCATAATGAGAAGGTTCCCCTACGAGAAGGTTCCCCTACATCCTATAGTAATGTGTGTATTTTGTATCATTTGTGTGTTTGTACTACTGTTAGTGTGGCCTTTGTATCACATATTCAAACTCTAACAGAAATAAGCCCAGGCTTTATAGAAGAAAAGCTGCTCAGTGTGCCACAGAGGGATCTTCACAAACAGGATCTAATAGCAACAGAAAAGAACTCTTAAAGAGAACAAAGTGAGGAAGAATTGAGTGGTAGTAACCTAGAAAATAATTACTCAGAAAATTTAAGAACAAGGGAAAAAGGAGAGAGCTAAATCTAATACAAAGAACCCCCAAAAGGAATAACCAAGTGGTAGTGAAAACTTAAGAACAAGGGAAAAAGGTAAGAGAAAGCTAAACCTATTACAAAGAACTTCAAAATTAGTGGAACCTGCCTGTATTTGAGGACCAAAATAGAGATACCATCAACCATTAGGAAAAACTTTAAAGAGACAGTTAGGACTGATTGGAAACAGCTATGCAGAGCAGTGTTATCTGAAGGACAATATCTGAATTAGAGAGCTCAGTGGAAAGAAAAATCTGTTGAAACTGCTTGCAGAAAGGCAGCAGCAAGGTTTCCTGATAGAAATGTTGATATGCTAACAAATTTTGCCAAGAAGCTATTAGGCCCTGGAAAACATCATTGTTGCAGCTATGAGAGGTGCTCCTCCTTTAAAAAATCTTTGGAGGGGCTCACCCTAAAGGCTGCTTCCTATGCAGACAGCCAGGCCATATCAAAGAGATAATGCCCTAACAAAAGAAAAGACAAGAGATAACTATAGTAAAATATGTTACACCTCATGCCCTAGGTCTTTGCCTAAGGCACAGAAAAGAAAAACATTGGGCTAACGAGTGCAAATTGGTTACTGTTGTTGAGGGCAAGATGTTACCAAATCATTTAAGAAATAAGGCACAGGGCTCTTTGACTCAAGGCTCACAAGAGGGAAGCAGCTGTCATAGCCCTTGTAGAGTTTAAGGAGTAACAGATCTTTTTGCTGATAGTGATTGCATCACTTGGGAAATTCCCAAATTGGAATTGGTTGGACCCATAGCCCCTCATAAGCTGATTTAGCCACACAGATGATTTTCATCTTTTTCTCAGTAAAGCAAGCTGCTTATTTTCATCCTGTGTAACTCACTTCTAATTCCTCATGATGATACCTCACCTTTAAGGAGGGTTTAAAAATGTAGAGAGGGTGAAATGATTGTTTTTTCAGCACAATTTGGCACCAAATTTTGGTGACTCTTAAGTTTTACACTAATAAGCTTGGGTGTGCTTGTATTAATTCTATTCTACATTTACAAACGCCTCAAAACCAGTCAACAGACTCATAATGTGATCATAAAACAGGCCATGGCTGCCCTTGAAGCAGAAAAATCTCCCAGTATATGGCTTAGTATGCTGGATCGGTAGTCAAAGATGGGTAAGATTCATGGGGAACTTGTACCAACCTAAGACAGGAAATGAGGGCAAGAGCCTCATTGTCCAATGACGGGTAAGGATGTTGCTCTGCCATGGACAACCTAAGACAGACACAATCCCTGCCAGCTTTCTTTTCATTTTATATAAAGAAGGGGAAATTGTTGGGGGCTGTGCCATGTGGACAGTGCCAGAATGGCACCTGATCACATCGGCAGTAAGGAGGTTAATTAACATAAGCACACTCAGGTGATTTATCACTGGCCATATTCAGTTAAGTCCATGCGCACAACATGTGCACAGGTGTTCCCGAGTGCACGCCTGCTTGGGCCTGCTCATTTTAACCCTTGCCGTGATAGGACAGCTGGCTCCTCGCCTGATTGCAACTGGTGTGGCCCCATCCTCTGCCTCCCGAAGGGAATATAAGTGGACAGTAGGCGGGAGCGCAACAGTAAGTAAGCAGCAGCAGTTAGCAGCAAGAGGCAGAGAGAAGTCACTAGCAGAAAGGAAGAAGAAGAAGAGGCAAGCAGATAGAAGCAGCTAGCAGAGAGAAGCAGCAGGCAGCGGGGGAAGGCAGATCACAGAGCAGAGAATTGAGAACACACCTCTAGATCACAGATAGGTAGATTGCAGTACGCAGGATGCATCACTAAGAAGCACCTCAGATAGATGCACCCTTAGTTCACAGGATGCAGGATGCACCTTTAAGAAGAAGCAGCAGAACTAAAAGATGTAGATCTCTGAAAGTGTAGTCTCTCTCCCTTAAGCAAAATCTCTCTTTCTCTCTTATGCAAAGCCTCTCTCTCTCCTCTCAAAGCAAGCAAGCCTCATTTCCTCTATCATCTATAAACAAGCAAGTAAGGAAGCAGCTCAGAAATAGAAGTAGCTCAGTTTCCAGTCCACCACCTATAAAGACCCCCACACAAATTGTTGCTGCAGGTCGTAACAAATACCCACAGATTTGGCACCACAAAGAGCCAGTGACAATTCACATCTTGCTTTCATCTTGGTTGAGAAAATGAGTGATGATTTCTTTTTTGGTAGCCTTACATAATAGAAATCAAATCAATTTAAAAATAAACACTTGAAAGAGGAAATTGGGGTGTTATTAGTAATAATTAGGAATTATTAGAGGATTATTAATTCAATACATTTACATTCTAAAACAGAGGTAAGTTTATATTATAAAAGGAGAAAATTTAAGAGACCTTCAATTTACTTTTGAACAAGAGTAATCTGCAGATAAAAAATACTAGTTCTACTTTAATAGATGACAAATCCCCTGTATCATAAATATTAGAGAAGGAAAAAGACCTAAGAAATAATATCAACTTTCAGTACTTTAGTTCTCAAAAAGGTGAAATGATAGGCAGCTGTCCAAATGATTATGTGATTAAGAAGTTTTAGCTCTCACATTTTTAATTCTCTTATGTGCATTTGTATTTGTTGGATGTCCTTTTAGTTGTTTATTTATCCTGTCATTTATCCTGTAAATTTATCCTGTAGTTAAGAAATTGGTAGCAATCCAAACTTATAAACATATTGCAAAACAGCTATTAATTAACATACACTTGACTGGTACTTTCAGTACCTTTCCCTATGAAGTTCATTGTGTTTGACAGCTGACAATTTCTCATGAACTAGAACAAAGCAAAACTTCAACAGATGAGAAAAAGAATCAGCAGCAGCACTGGATGTAAACCCATGTTCCTGCTTTCTATTTCTTTGCTCTATTTTTGAGAACAACACTGTATGACATAAGAAAAAGAGGTTTTAGAAAAATATTCCTATATTTTAGACATAACCTCTATGAATTCTTATTATGTAGAATCTACTTGAAGGAATGGGAGAAAATTAGAGTAGGAGGAGAAAAACACATTTGTAGTTCACATTGCAATAGTTGGCAGCTACTTATTTCCTAAAGTAAAACTCTGATTAGATTCAATCTTGGAAATGAGATCAAAAAAGATAGGACAGCTACTTTAAAAAAATCCCAATTTTCTCAACCAAGTAGAACCCATGGGTTGATGCTAAATTATTAAAACAACCTATGAGCCTAGAAAGTTGAAAGTTATTTCTTTATTAAGAAAATAAAGACATGTTGCTTAGGGAGAGGAGCAAAAATGACCAGTTATCAGGTACATTAGTAAATAGTAAGTAAAACAAAATGTCTTATCATAGACAACTATTTTAAGAACATTATTTCTTTTATCTCTCAGAAAACATATATTTAGTTATAATATTAAAAACAAACACAAATTTAGCTTTTAATAGAAAATCAAATCCTATCAGAAGAATTACATGGAGTCAGCCATTTTTTAGAGATGCTTATTTAGGGTCCCCACCATAATATTTGATAATCAACATGCCTAAGGACAAAATATAAAATGACTAATGGAGTCTGTGAGTTCACAGTCTAGAAGAAAATGTGACAGATTACAAGAGTATGGGGGGATGAATCAACACAAATGAAAACCCAGGATTTCATTGTAGAAAAAAGCAAAAAGAGGATCAATGCTTCTGAAAGAGAAGTAAAGGTAATTTCTGGGAAATATGAAGCTGAGAGTTATTCCATTTTGTTAGGTTTGGAAGCCATCTCTAGATTGAGATTCCCAATGAAAGCCAGGGCATTGAAAATGAGACATCTAAAAATAAGCCATAATCACCTCAAAGAAAATAACAGGTAGCATAAACCTGCCCATTGTCTTTGTTGAAGCTATGGAATTACTCTTTTCAATTACTCCTGTCTTCATGGTATGATCATCTTCCTGATATGATCATCTGTGGTTAAGATGGTTTTTCAAACACCATTCCACTTTCCAGGGACCTGTGGATGAAACTGGAGTGGAGTACAGGGTACCAAAAATAACTATAATGCTAGCTTGGGCCAGTGAAGGCCAGAGACAGTAGATTAGGCTTGACTCCCACCAAATCAGCAATCCCTTCCATGCTATCAATGTAGTCTTCCTGAATGATATGACATTGGCTCTCCACATACCTAAAATTAGAGAAGATAGAAGCCATGGCCTAACAAGAAGGCAATCAATTAGATGGTCAATCAATCAGTGATTTCTGAGTGCTGGTATTGATTTTATACTGGACTATTAGCTGTAGTAAATAGTGAAAAAAAATGATATTTGTCACCATCCTTAAAGATCTTATAAATCTACTAGTAAGAGATAAGATAGGTATACACCTACAGAACTCAAGGGTTTTGCTAAATATTGTGGGTTTGACTGCTAAATAGAAATGAAAAAAGGGCACTTAAAAGAGGGCTGTACTAGGCCCTGGAAGAATGTGAAAGATATAGATAAGATGAGAACAAAGAAAAGGATTAAAAATCAGGGAACAGCAGCAAAGTGAAAGAATATTTATGGTCATTGCCTAAATTAGTAGAAAACAAGAATGGACAGCATTCCAGATTCAGAAGACTGATGTAAAAGAGGGAATTCACCACAAAAATCCTCAAACATGAGATTCCCAATTATTTTATGAGGGCAGTGGTGGTGGGGTTGTGGGTGTCCACAGATCAGGGCTTTCAAGAGAAAATGTTAACTTGCAATCCTGAAAGGATGAGGGAGGGTGACTTATCCTATAAAAGGAAGTAGCCCTTCAGATGGAAGCAGATGAAATGATTATACCAAGTGCAGATTTGGAGAGCTAAAGACTTTTTAGTGGGAAAATGTGGTGAACAGTAAAATATGTGGAAGAAGTGTGACTAGGAGACTTTCACTTGCTACTTTCTATAATGAAAAGAAAGAACAATGGAACACAAAGGAAATAAGATGAAAGTCAAATTAATCTGATTGAGGGATCCAAAAACAAGGACAGGAAAAAATGATTAGAAAATAAATTTTAGGTAGAATTCTTGAAATGGAATTCCAAAGGAACAGATAGATGGTCAAGTAGTACTTTATCAAAATGGGGCTGGAGTTTCAAAGAGATGAAATAGGAAAGAATTTAAGAGCTTTGCTTTCTGGAGGTGATATTAACTCAGGTGTTTGTATGCATGCATTTATTTATCTTATAGCAGTAGGTCAAGAACTGGAGGTTTCATGAAGTTTTCACAAAAGGTTTCACTAGTTCCAGTCTTGGAGGATTGTTATGAGGATTAAATAATCTCCATGTACATGAAATGCTGAATGTAACTGTCAACACTTAATAAAGTTCAAATTATATCCTTGGGGACTGCTTATAGTCAGAAGGTGGTGGGACAATAATAACTCAAAGGAAAGAAAGCAGAAAAGTCCAAATAAAAGTGCTTAGTGCCAGAAAAGAAGGGAAAGAAAGCACTCCAAGGGAAAATGTTTAAAAATGCCAAGCTCAGTAGTGAGAGATTGGAATCTAGTCATGGATGACCTCCAAGGGAACAGTGTCAGGAGTAAGGAGGTGAGTTTAAAATACAGGGACCTCGGGAGCAAGGGGAGAGGCCTGAGAGCATAGGATGTAGAAACTTTAGATATTTTGGCAATGAAAGAGGGGAAGAAAATAGAAGAGCACCTGGTAAGGATAAGAAGATTAAATAAAAAATTACTTTCTCTTCCTCCAAGATAGGGGAGTTATGCTAGTATAGTCAGTTGCAGGTCCTTTATATGGACAAAAAAGAAAAAAAGGTCTTGTCTTTTTTATTTTTTAATGTTAAGCTGATATTATGCAACCCTCAAGATTTCACTCTTTGGTTCTAGTTTGACTCCTTGCCCTACTAAATAGGTTATTCCTTCAAATATTTGAAGGGAATATTCAGATCTCCCCCAGATCTTAACTTCTTTTGCCTAAACTTCTCCAGCAAATTAATCTGTATTTCAAATGATATGTTTTCACATTCCTTAAATCATTCCTATCTCCCTTCTTATTCCATGAATTCCAGTTTCACTTTTATAATGTTTTCAGGTGGTAGTCTGATCAGTTTAGAAAACAATTATGTGTTCTGGGACATAATAATTTTTTGATGATGCTAAATTTAATCATGCCTTTTAGAAACCTTATCCTCTGCTGACTCATATTGAGCCTACTATCCCAAACCTCAAAGTTTTTTTTTCTAGTACTCCTAACCAAAACTGTAAAACAGTCTTAATTTCTGAATTTTAAGTCAGTGAGCTCTGACAGTCCTCATTCCATTATCTTCCTGGCCTAGCCTCAGAAATAGTGTATGGTTTACAACAATCCTTGATTTGTTGAATTTAATTTGCTTTGATTCTAACCTTTAGGAAGATCCTTTTCTGCATCCCAACCTCATGATTTCATTTTTCTTTCTAAACCTATTCCCTTTCACTAGCAGTACCACCATTTACATAGATGGTCAAGTCACAAAACTGTCTCATATCTGCTTATCAAGCCTACATTCTTTATCCCTTAAAAAGGAAGATTACCCAGAATAGTTTTGTTCCCTCCCTATCTCCCCTGAACTATTACAGTTGTCTTTAGGGCTCCCTTCCTATAGGCCTTCTATACCATTTGCCTTATAATAGAAAGGCAAATAAACATGGTTTTAGGATTCTCAATTTAGAAACACAAATAAAAAGCTAGAAAGAATATTATTGTGTCATGTACTGTGGTCATTCTACAATACTTTTATTACATATTTATTATTATGTCACTCACTTGCTTAAATTCTAGGCAAGTGCTCTGCCACTGAGCTAAATTCCAACCCCCAAACTTTTTATTTAGCAGAGCATACAAAAGTTTCTTACCTGATACATCTAGAGATATATTCAACTACTCTTCTACCTTTGCCATATAGTCTAGATATATCAGACTATGTGCAGGTCTCAGGCTATAATGTTCCTTTTGCTATTCTAAGATATTATAATTAGAATGCTACATGCTGACACTATTTACCTACCTCTTATTATTCCATAACTCCTCAGTTTGTTTTGCAACTACAAAAGATATTCATGCTTAAATAACTAAATGAAAAAGTTGTTGGGCAACACAGCATCCAAGTATCATCTCACTAATTAATTTCAAATTGCTGAGGCAATTTAGCAAGGCCCTAAACAACTTAGTGAGACCCTATCTAAAAAAATACAAAGGCTGGGAATGTAACTCAGTGGTAAAGTGACTCTAGGTTCAATCCCTAGTACACAAGAAAAAAGAAAAGAATATTATTGGGACATCTGTGGAAAATAGATAATGTATTTTATCAATGTTAAATTTCCCAAATGTGATAATTGTATTATGGTATATAACGGAGTGCCCTTTTTCTTAGGTATATATTAATGATTTTGACTTACTTTTAAAAAAAGTTCTTAAGTATGTATGTATACTAAATATTGTTTGAATATTCCTATCTTCTAAAAGGGAAAACAGAAAAAGCAAATATGGCCATCTTTGATTGGTGAATCTAGGTAAAAGATATATGAATGTTCAATGTATTTATTATTGAACTGCTTTTCTGTAGATCTGAACAGTTTCAAAAGTGAGAAATTAGAAAAAAATTATTTAAAGT
Organism: Sciurus carolinensis; assembly: GCF_902686445.1. Taxonomy (NCBI): domain Eukaryota; kingdom Metazoa; phylum Chordata; class Mammalia; order Rodentia; family Sciuridae; genus Sciurus; species Sciurus carolinensis. The sequence continues at coordinate 1,187,782 of NW_025920111.1, forward strand.
CAGTATATAGAAATGATTTCACAATGGTCCTCCTGGCTGTATGAGAACCTCATTCTTTATACTGTGCATCCTATGCATTTCTTTGTCATATCCTGTTGTCTGTCTTCTCATTTATATTTTTAAGGTAAGATCCATTCTGAAGTCTTCCAGTTGTTACTCATGTTTTCCTTGGGCAAATTACTTAGTTTCTCTTAGTTTCAATTTTTTTTTAATCTGTAAAATGGACATTAAAAAATGTACGGACCCCCAGGGCCATTTGTGAGGGTTACATGAGATAATACATATAATTCATCACTGTGCTTGTCTTTAAAAACTCTTCAAAAAAGGTAAGGTATTATTTGTATTATCATGTCTTTTCTCTCTGTATTTCATGCCCAATATAATGCCTTGCTCACAACAGATGCCCCATATTTGTTGACTGATTGAATGATGCACTGCCCTGTACTACCTTTTTGTTGTTGTTGGGCACAATATAAAAAGAACTGATACCTGACAGAATAAAAAAATGGTTAATGCCAATGAGAATAAGTGACAGAAATCCTTTAGACCAGCAGATCTTGTTCTTCTGTGGTCGATAAGGTAAAAATTGAATTTCAAATTCTCTGGATTTTCTTAATGTATGGGTAGAGATAGCTTTGTTAGTCTGTGTGAACAATCCTTGTTCTTGTATCTTAGCCATTATCAACTCCATTCCCATCCTGAGAACATACCTGTGTTTAGGCTTCAGGCCAAATATTTCATAATCAAATCTTTGATTCATACTTTTTTCCAAAAAATGTATTTGTTAATGCTTGGCCACATATCTTTAATATAAGATGTTTAAGTTGAGAAAAGTGTACCACATCAAAAGGATATCCATGGTCTCCTACATGATTCAGGATCCAAGCCCCACTCCTGGTGCTGAAGAATACCTAAGGCATGGAAAATATTGTTTACTTTTATCATTTTGGCTCACAATCTGAAAGCACTCCCACTTTATTCAAGATCAAGTTCAAACTCACTAGTGTGGCATTTTAGTTTTGTACAATCTTTTTAAAAATTTTCTGCCATTTTCCTTCCCAAACACTGTCCAAGAATATATCTCACTGTGATCCACCATTATGTTTATATTTAAAGTTAATGTGATTGAAAATTCTCCTCTTTTAAATTCTCCTCAGCCCATTCATTTTTAAGATTCAGATCAATTTGGCTTCCTCTAAGAGATCATTACTGACCTTTCAGGCTGAGAATTCTCTCTCCATCCTCTGAACTTCACTAGCACTTACCACCCATAGGACTCATTAAAAATTATGGAATAGGCTGGGCTCAGTGGTGCATGCCTATAATCCCAGTGGCTCCAGAGACTGAGGCTGGTGGATCACGAGTTCAAAGCTAGTCTCAGCAATTTAGCAAGGCCCTAATCAACTCAGTGAGTGTCTCTAAATAAAATATAAAAAGGGCTGGAGAAGTGGCTCAGTGGGTAAGTGCTGATATCCATATGTTTTTGAAAAGATTAGATTGCTTCTTTTTTTTTTTCCATTTGAGTGGCAAAAAGGAAACTCACCCACCATTCTTTTTCATAAAAGTTTTTAATTACCAAAATGCACCTTCCTTTATATGAGAACATGGCATTTCTTCTGGACAATGGACAATTCACACTCTCAATATTGCATTTACACAACCTCTTCTAGCAAATACCTGGTCTTCATCAATTCCAGGGAGAGGCTAACTAGGATTTTTTAAAAGAATTTTTTGTAGTTGTAGATGGACAGTATGCCTTTGTTTTATTTGTTTATTTTTCTGTGGTGCTAAGGATGGAACCCAGTGCCTCACACATGCCAGTCCAGCACTGAGCTACAGCCCCAGCACTAACTGGATTCTGAGTGCAGCCTGAAGCAGCAAACTTATTCCTTAGTATAAAGCAAACTGAATAGTGGAACTCTAACCAGTAATCATGCCCCTCCATTAGCATCAATCATCATGCCAATTGAGGCAATGAAACCAAGCCCCATATTTGCCCCTGGTACTGATGGGTGATGTGCAGCCATCCATACTCTGTTGAGTCTACCTTCTTGATAAGACTGAAGATAGAATGAAGCAAAGTAAATTGACTCAAACCTGCTTGGCTGTGTAGCTAATCTCTACAACCATATCTCCTCCAGAATTTCCAACAATTATAAAGACTCTTTTTCCAGCCAATGCCTCTAGGTTTTTATAGTCTTGACTATGGAAGTACTGTCCTTTGAACTTCTCAATTCCTGCAAGAGAACATAAAATAATTTTTGATGATAGTTTATATGATGGATATCATTTGTAAAATCATTCTTTTGGAGAATTTAAAGTTGAAGCACATATTCTCCATATTATCTTCCCTTTATTCAGCTATTCTTGTCATTCTGAATACATTTGCTTATTTTTTTCTTCCATAGCCCCAGGATAGTAACTTGTGATTCCTTTATCGTAAGTAGTTTGTATTTTGTATTTGCAGACTCACAAATCCAAAGTGCCTCAGAAAACTGCCATTCTCTTTTGTCTTTTCATTCCCTTAGATACATACTCCCATTTCAATTAGAGTATATATGTTTCTGTATACTCTAGGGTACACATAAAGTGCATTTTTTAGAAAAAGAAAGTTCAGGCCTCAAACTGAAAGTAAATTATTCAAGCTTTCATTTAACCCTTAGAAACTCAATATATGTTTGTTTCCTCAATCACTGAAAAATTCCATATCTGAACCAATGCTGTGTAAGAGTTCCACAGTCTTCCTTTTTGATCCTTATGAAGACCAAAGTCATTGTGAAACTAAATACAATCATGTTCTACTTGTCAGAAATACATACGTTCTCAAAAATTTCCTGTAAGTTGGTTTCATTATTGTGAAAACATCACAGAAGTACTTACATAAGCATAGATTGTTTAGGCCAGTCACTTGATGTGGCCTCCTGATGCAATCAAGACCCACAATAAACATGAGACATGTGAGGCTAGTTGGTGTAACATGGAAGTCTGTTCTACAGTAAATGTTCCTATAAGTAGAAGCAGTACGCTAAATGTAGTAAATACATAAACCAGTAATATGGTTGTTTATTATTATTATGTACCAATACATAATTGTGTGAGCTATAATTTTATACAACTCACAGTGCAGACAGGTCTTTACATCAACATCACCATGATATTATGATGGCTATGATACTACTCAGTCAATAGGAATTTTTCAGTCCTCATTATAATCTTATTGGATCACCATTCTGTATGTATTCCAGCCTTGACTGAAATGGCATTATGTGGTGACATGATTGTTCACAGATCTCTAAACTCTAAAATTACCATTGTCCAAATGGCAATAATACAAATTATCCCATTTTCAAGGGAACATGCACAATTAGGGTAAGCCTTATATCACCCCAAGGTAAAAACCACTCAGACCACAACCTTCTATTCCTCAGTGTCAAAGGCATGGCTTGAGGTTCAACCTCCTTTCTGGTAGGTCACTTACCTGGAAAGCTTTCCAGGGGTAAGTGAGCATTACTGTGATGGCCAGTGCAAAGCATGACTCCATCAAAGACATTAACTTCCTTTTTCCCTTCACACTCAATAACCGCCTCCCATTGGCCTGAAGTAGAGAAATAAGGCCTCTTCTTCATACTGTACACAGTGGCCTGAAAGCAAAGTAACATATACTGGAGGTTGTAACCATAGCCAGTACATTGTATATCTTCTGAGACATGACTTATCCTGCAAAATGTTACACAAAAGGTTGATACTGCAAGTACCATCACATCATTAGGGTCCTTGCAAGAATATTTGATTTTCATACTCCATAAAGAACAGTTTTGTTTGATGTTGTGGTCCAAATGAGAAGATTTCTATAAGGCAGATAAAGTAAAATGAAGTTGACAGACTAATGTACTCTCCTGTGCCTCTAGAAAAGTAGGATTTGTGAGGATTTTAGTCTCTGCCTTAAGGCATTGTAGCACCTGAATAAATCCTGAATTTCACCTCTACTTCTGTGACACTCTGTGCACTAAACACCTATTCCTCCACTAACCCCAGACATCCCCAAACTCTCTGATGTCTTCTGACACCCAAATCCTGTTCTCTTTGACTAACCTCAAACATGTGACTATGAGGCTCCCTTTCATGTTAGAGCAGGAAAATATTTCAGTGGGTCTTATTTTTTTAAAGGAATCTTTCTTTACCTTTTACATATGCCCACTTTACAAATAACTATAGAGAAAGAGGCTGTGAGATAGGGAAATAGTGGTATAATTTTTAGTTTTTCAAAAAAAGCAATAAATATGGGTTACTCTGCCTTTCTAAGGAAACATCAAGAATGCATTCCAATGAGCTTCTAGGGCCTTAGCTATAATGTCTTGGTTGAAATATAGACACTAAGCCTTAACCATCCTGTATGATTTATAGTTCCTGTCATGTGTTTTTACACATGCTGGTGCTTCTACTTGGATCATCCTTTTATTCCTTCTTCATTTAGTAGATTCCTTTCTACTCAAGACTCAATTTGGACATTATCTTCTCTAAAAATCTTTTCTGGAACTTGATTCCTCTTCCCTGATGGGTTAAACATCCCTCTTCTGAACTGCAATGTATAGATCTCTATAGCACTTATCACTTGGTTTATTACTTATATGTATAATAATAATTTTCTTCATTTTTCTGTGTCTTTAAACACAGTTACTTAGTTAAGTTACTTATTTTTTTGTCTATGCATCATCACTGCTTAGTACAGTAACAAACTTCTTCAAGAACTGTCACTTAAACAGGTCAGAGATGCACCACTGGGCTGCAAATGACTGGCTTTGGAAATTGTCACAAGATATTACCATTTTATTATTGTTGCTAAACAGAAGAAGGAAGAAGGTTTGGGGTTTAAGCCAGGTGATATATCTGTTTATGGTCATGATTATACATTATGGGAAAATCACAGCAGACTTTAGAGAAGGAAGGAACCAAAAGTCATACAGTACAATCATCTTCTTTTACATAAAAAGAAAATTATGATAAATTCAAGTTGAGAAACTAACTCATCTCAGGTCACAATTAATTAGTGATAAGAATGAGGACCAGAATTCAGGGTTTTGTTTCCTAATTCAGTGTTCTACTCTCTCCACCAGATTTAACTTCTTTGCTTCCTCAATAATTTCCCAGTCACTAAGTACTTCACCAGGTGGTTTGGTGATCACATAAAATAATATATTGAAAAGTGCCTCAGAAAGTATAAAATAATAAAGTAATAATGGAAAATTTGTGGAACCAGAAAGATTTAAAGTTCCCATACCTATTCATTCTCATCATCTCCTTTATTATAAGCAGAGTGTGAAATGAAGACAATGAAAATACTGGTGGCAGGTATCTTTCTGTATCTGCAGCCAAAATATATGAGAGACTTTCCCAGGGGTATTTTAGAGAGAGAACAGAGTGGAGTCTTTGTACTTGGGCATATCAAGCTAATATTTACACATAAGCACTGGTAAATGAAGCCACATTATTCATTTACTTGATGAAGAACTTCAAACACAAAGACACCCACAAAACTGCCTACCTTGAACTGGATATACTTTAAAAGGTTGAAGTCTTTGGCATATGTCCTGAAATACTCAAGGACCTAGGAATTGTGCATGAAGTTAAGATAATGATCTGGGATTATGTAGTCACTGAAGCACATCATCTCCTTAGAAGTATTGATGATCACCAATTTGTAAATACTGACTCTCCCTTCTTCAGGATTTTCCTGCAGTAAATTAGAAGTATTCATGGCAACTTGAGAACTAATTTCATGATTTACAAATAGCCAGTAAACAGTTGAAAAATTTTCTGGAATAAATGCCAATTCAAACAAATGCACACATACACAACCTCCATACCTCTCCCAGTACTTGTACCTCTGTGTAGTTACTTCCCCTAGAAACTCAGTATATTTATGACTTGCTTTTGACCAACAGTATACAGTTGAAATGACACTGAATGACTTTCAATACTAATTAATAAGTAGCCTTGCAGCTTCCACCTGGGTGTCTTAGAAGGCTTACTTTGGTGAAACCCAGCAGCCATGTAAGAAGTTAGCTTTTGTAGCTGTGACCCAAATACCTGACAATGAGAAGGAATTCTTTTGGCTCATGGATTCAGAGGTTTCAGCTCCACTGCTTTTGGCTTCAGGCAAGGCAGAAAATCATGGTGGAAGGGTATGACAGAGGAAAGCTTCTCAGCTCATGGTAGCCAGAAAGCAGGGGTTGGAGGAAGAGGCCCAGGACAAGATAGAGTCCCCAAGGGTAACCCCCTGAACCCATGATCTGCTTTTCAACCATGTCCCACCTGCCTACTCTTTCTACCACTGCCTAGTAATCCATTCAGCTGTCAATGAATTAATTCATTGATGATGTCAGAACCCTAATGAATGAATCACTTTCCAAAAGACCCACCTCTGGACAATGCTGCACTGGATACCAAGACTTGAACACCTGGGAATTTTGGAAATATTCTAAATCTTTACTATAAAAACTCCAACTACAATGAGACCACAATACTGATAGGAAGCCCAACCTAGGCACATGGAAGAAAATATCTAGGATAGAGAAATATTCAAATAGCCCCCAAAATTCTAGCTATCCCACCTAAAGTTCTAAACTTGTGAACAAAGTAGTCACACTAAATTCAGTCTTAGCACTCATCGGATGGCAATCACAAGAAATTCCAAGTGAGAACTTCCCAGCTGAATGAATAAGTCTCAAGAATTTTCATATGTACTGAGACAATGCTCTCAAGAAAATGTACTAAGTCTCTTTCCTGTATAAGTTGTTATTTACCCCACTGTTACTATTGCTGGGTAACAGTCATTTAAATGAGTAAAAGTGGATTAGATCAAAACATACAAGGGAGAATATAAGTTAGTACAATATTTTCTGAGTAATTTTGCAATGTATATAAAAATCCTTGAAATTTACATAGCCTTACAAAGAAATATTCAAATATTCATAGCCTTATAAAGAAATATTGCAAAGACTTGCAAACAAAGATTATTGTTAAAAGATGTTACTGTCAGCATTATTCATAAAATAAAAAGAAAACAAGTTAAATGCTTAAGAAAAAATACTGAAATTTGAGAACCACTGTTCTAGATCCTTGCTAGTATGGTCTAGTATGGTCTGTGGACCAGCACAAAGGGGATCACTAGGGACATTGTTAGCAATGCAGAATTTTAGGCCCCTCCCTAGACTTACTGAATCAGAACTAACATAACAAAATCCTCAAATGAGTCAGATGCACATGAAAACTGAGAAGCACTGCTTCAGATGACATTAATCCCTAATTCAGTGTCTTCCTTCCTACAACAAACTTTTTGCTTCCTCAAAAATTTCCAATTAATTACTTCATGGGGTTAAGGTGGTAAACCAATAAAACAATGCAATATGAATCCAGCCTATTATACTGTCACTGAAATGTCACAAACCACAGGTTTTCAAATCTATTACATTTAAATTATTTTTGATTATAGAAAATCACCTTAACCAATTTGGACCCTCTCCTTCCTTTGTATTACAGAAATGAATAAATATTAGGAGAATTGGTATTACAAAACATTAAATATCTACAAAACAGAGTGTTGGATTTGTCCACATTCAGGTTTATTTTCCTCCCAATTCTTATTAAAGAATTATTTAGTCTAGGAATATGAAATTTATCATATTCATTTGTCTGTCCCATAATTATTTCTTTTTGACTACTAATAAGGTTTTCAGGAGTCTCCTTTCAAGTTTTTTCTTATTTATTTTACCTATTTCAACCAAAGTATTCATTTAAGTTGTGGTTATGACTATATTTCTGCCATAATTAACATTTTAGCTGTTCATGTTTCCTATATTACCTAGCAGAGTGCTTTATTGGGACTCCAGATCAACACCACCAGAATCTCATGAATGGGTTGACATCATTTTTTGTTAATGTTCTCCCAGTGATTAATTCTTATATATGTAGCAAAAGTGAACAGCTATATCCTTTTAAGTGTTTTTCAATCCATTTATTGTCTTATTCTCTGTTTTGCCAGTTTTTAGAGAAAGGAGGAGTTGTGAAATTTATGGTTTTTTAAAAACATATTTTATTAAAGGGTGTATATTAATTAATTTTCTGATTAAACAGTAACATTTTATATTATATTGTGCCCACATGGCATCTATTTGTCTATCTGCTATACTTTAAAACTTTTCTATGTGAAATAGTTATCTGATCATCAGCATAAATATCACTTAGGGCTTGTCAGAAGTGGAGAATTTTGGTATACTCCAAATTAGTTCATGAGAATCTCCAGTAATTCATGTGTACATTAAAGTTTTAAAAGCACAGTTTAGCTTGCTTTAATGATTTTTAGATCTGCAGTTTGACTCAAAAATATCAAGATTATTTTATAGCATTGAGTACTTATTAAATCCTTAGCATTTTGAAAGAAATTTATTAACTTTTCAAGTAATTTCATTCATAAGGTAACATCAAAGTAGATGTATATATATCATATTACAGCCTACTTTCTACCATCAATCTTACTTAATGTTAATGAAGAGATCAAGAATTGATTGAAATTAATGTCTTGAGAGCTCATATAATTATTATTAGAAAGTTTTCAGCTGTACAAGGAGACAATACCAGTTTGGTAAGTGGAACATGATCAGAAAAGAGAAATGGTGGTGTCTGAGAAAACACTTGTTTGGCAGATAGAAAAATGAAAGAGGAATCATGATAGGAAAGTACAAGTGGTACTACCAGAGAAGAAAATAAAAATATACTGAATCCCAGGAAACTGTCACAAAAAAGAAGAAAATAGAAACCCTGAATTCCCAGTGTTCTTATTGGACACCTACCAGTGGAGGTGGAATTTCAAAGTGCTTAGATCAATTCTACATATAAAACCTCTAACAAATTATAAAAAAAAGTTTTGGGGGATGGAAGGGCAACTAGACTCCAAATAATGATCATGGGACTGACAGAGAAGTACATCTCAGGAAAAAGTTCTCAAGGTAACCACCAGCAACATGCAAAATATGTTCAGTCCATTAAAGGATGTTTATAATATCTTAGTCCCCACAGCTATGTAACTGAAAAATGTGAAAAGGAGAGTCTATAGCTCCATAAACATTCTTAGCAGCCACTTAGGACAGCTTCCTTCTCAGAAATCCACTTATTAAACAAATATATTGGGTAGGAAATATATGCCAGGCATCATTCTTGGTTCTAGAATATAATAGTAAACCATATAGGTATGTCTGTGTTAAGAAAAGTCAGAGAAGTCAGAGCATTATGATGAAAGTTTATTTTTTATAGAAGCAGTTTATAAGGTGTTGAAATTTTGCCCAGAGGATTATAAAAAAGAAATCCCCATGCTGTATATTTAGCAGATTTTAACTTCAAATCCCTTTAGAGTTTAAAAACCACAAAACTGATAATCAGGCAGAATAATGGCTACACTTCCAACATCATCCCTGCCTCAATTGATTTCACTGCTGTTGAGTAATTGCCAAACCTGGCTAGGATGCTTAAGGAGACTCAAAATGTGGGGGTCTCACTCTAGGCATGAATAATAACTGACATGTAACCATATGCAGAGCTGTCACTTTTATAAGTGATTGATGAAATTATTCATTTACTTACTCCCTATGATCACTGTACAAAGGGGGTATTACTATTATCCCTTCCTAAAGATTAAACAAACAGTGAAAAGAGAGGTTTAATGATTTGCCCAAGGCCATACTTCTTATAAATGACAGTCTTTGAATCTAAAACAGTGCTCTTAACCTCTACACTAAGGTGTGACTGGATTTCAAGAGTAGAATTTTCTGTTACTAAAAACAAATTAACAGGGTTTTCAGCCCACATCTGATTATGATAAAGGTATACGGATTTGCTAAGGGGATTCATTTTAGATCTGAATAAGACTATAGTCAGGATTAGTTCTCAAAATGGAGCCAAGATACAACACATTTGTTCAACTAAGAAATGTCATAAGGCCCTTTTAAGTAGCTGGCCAAAACCGTGTTAGTTTTTATGATGTGAAATATACCTGTAACACCTCAATTCCATTAACTTTTCCAGAAAATGAGTTTAAAAGTAAACCAAGTTAGAGATCAATGAAGGTGACTGATACTTTTTGGCACTTAATAAGCATACCATTTAAATAAATGATATTGTCAATGGTTACTAACAAGTTGTAAGGTTGGATGTGCATATTAAAACAATTTAAAACTGAGTATATGTAAGGACAAGAAAATCTATTTGCAGGTGTCCTCTACCCTCTTCTGGAAGACAAAGGACTTTGAACTTCTCAAAGCAACAAGTTTACAGCAAACAATAGTATCAAATTTTATACCTTATTCAAGGACAAGAAATGTCAGAAAAATACCTGGATTTTTTTTAATAGAAAAAGTAATGTTGAGGATTGGAGGGGGATATTCCTAGAAGAAGTTGTTAGCAGGTAATTCTAGCTCATTTACCTTTAAGACATATCAGAAGCAACCATTCTACATTTTCTAATCCCTTTGTGCTTTCTAATACATGTTGTTCTGTTCCTCATCCTCCCTGCTTCACCAGATTGTTTCCCTCTTCTGAAAAACAGAAAAACTAATGAAATGAAAATATTGTCTGTGTTTCTCATGGACAGTAGAAAAGGAAAAAAAGGGACATCTGCAATAAATTTTGCAGTCAACAGAGGGAAATAGAAACCCTCATAAAATGTGGGGTGAGGGGATGTTAAGAAGTCAACAGGCAGAATTTTATTAGGTTTAGTCACTATCAAACTCTCATATTACCTAACAGGAGATAAAATGTTGCAAGCACCCATCTGCAGGTAGGAATTCAAGTATTAATGGACAAGGAGATTTACCTGATACCTATAAAGCCCTCCAATGTCATCAGTCCTTTCAAAGCAAACAGATTCCATGTCTTCATCCAGGCACCACTTGACAGAAGAGAGCCGACAGGATTCACTTCCAATCACAGCAATTCTTTTCTTGGTCATGGTCTCCACAGGTCTTCACCTAGCTATGGCAATGTCACTTGTACTAAAGAAAGAATGATGAGAGACAGAAAGCACAAATCTGTCAACAGTTTTTAAGAAAGACAGTTGCCATGACACACAAATGCTGAAACAAGAGGTGACTTTGGGAAAGCCAGATTTGGTTGCCCTCTTCAGAAGGAATCTCTTGCACAGCATAGGGCAGCCCTGTTGCCTGCAGGACCCAGAGCTGAGAAGCTCCATAGTGTTATCGTACTGTTTCCAGAAGCATCTGACTGATTCTTCAGCTGCAATCTGGAAGTTAATCTGATTTTCTGCTGTGATAAAAGAAATATAAACTACAGAAGTACAAACAGCAACAAGAGTCGGTGGGGAGGAGATGTTCTTGCCCACCTCCTTTCAGCCAACATCCCACTCACTCATTGGCAGCAATTTTACCTCTCTTAATGACAAGAAAATGTGGAGTGAATCTTCTTTGGGCAGAAAACAAAAACAAAAAATTATCTACAACTTCTGTAGTTTTCAGCTGCTGTTATAGACAGTGCCTTTTTACTCCCTCTGGAGACAGAATGGTCCTCTAATCTCTTTTGCTCCCCTACTCTCTGCATTCACTTTTAACTTCCTGCTTTTCCCTTAAAGTAACAAACTTCTACTAAAACAAAACTGTCAACAACTCCCAAGCAAGCTTGATAGAAATGGCAAAATACAAAACACCCTCCTTGCAGGAAATGTGTTCAAACAGGTGAACCTACCCCTTTCTCTCCCTCCTCCCCACCTAATGAACTAGATCTTCAGATATAAACTACTGGTAGAATTTACTTTAAAATCCCCATGCATGTTTTAAACTACTTTTAGATTAACTATAGCTGTTTTCATTTCAACTACTTTTAAATATGGTTACAAATAGATCTTTGACTTGGAGAATTATTTTAACTCCATCAGGAAGATGCTTGTCTTAGACCAATATATGGTCTGAATTATACAAAAATATAGGAATCACACAATGGGAAACTCATAATGTCCACATCACCTAATGGGAAAATGAAAGAAAAGAGGATCAAAGGTGGCGTTGTGTGTGTGTGCATAAATATGTATATATATACACATATTTATATATGCATGTATGTATGTAATAAAAAGAAATGTTTTCACTTTGGTTGGGGTATGAGAGATTGAACCTGGGGCACTTACCTACTGAGCCACAACCAATTATTTTTTCATTTTGAGACAGGGTCTCACTAAGTTTCTTAGGGCCTCACTACTTTTCTGAAGCTGGCTTTGAACATGTGATCCTCCTGCTTCAACATCCTGAGCCACTTGGATTACAGGTGAGTGTCACAGAACTGGGCAGAATGTTTTAACTTTTTGATGTGGTTTTGTCAAAAGTTATTCATCAAAATATACTAATCTTTCAATGGACACATCAATATGACCTAGTCAAGTAGTTGTTATTTTAAAAGAGCTGCTATTTAATTTTGCTCTGAATTCTCATCTCACTTTGCTCCTGCAACACTACCACTAAAACCTTTATTTAACTAGTGGCTGTCCTCACAGATTACCACCAAAAAGAGTGCCTTTTGTCACCAAGGACCTTTCCCTCTGTCTAATGCTACTTTCTCCTAGGAAGATAAAGCAATGTTCTTTTTTTTCAGTTACCTAAATCTCCTTTGAGATTTCAGAATAATTGGTTTCCCGTTCCATCCCTCCCAAGACCTATGGTAGTGGAAGGGCCAAGGGATACTTAAGAAAAGGACATCTCATCTACAACCATCCAGTTTCTGTTAAACCATGGTTTGTCAGGTGTTGGAGAACACAGATGGTATTCTTTCTGTTAATGAATCACTGGACCACAAGGGGCTACATCTGAATCTGAGAGAGACAACTGCATGTCACCGAGACATACAATTCAAGTTGGGTGCAGTAGCCAGATGGGTTTGGGGTTGTCATCTTTGGGGTAGGAATGAGCATATCAAGAGTAGAATTAACATTGAATTTTAGTGGCTAGACAAGAAGCAGACACTGCTAGATACTCAGTAAAATGTTTTCTCCTCCTCTTACAATATCATATATCTCTTTGGAATGGGGCTGCCCAAAGAAGAACTGTATTTTCCTGGTTTCCCTTTTAGCTATGTATAAATTTATGATCAAGTTATCACCAAGGAACATAAGAAGAGCAAATGTGAGCAACTTCTACCTAACCTGTAAGGATTGTACTATTTTGAAAATATTAATAGCACACAAAAAAAATAAAAAATGTTCAACATCTCATGTGATTAGAGAAATACAAATTAAAATGGCATTGAGAGTTCATCTCACTCCTGTCAGAATAATAATTATCAAGAATACAAGTAAGAATAAATTTTGGCATGGATATGGTGAAAAATGTTTGCTCATACATTGCTGGGGGACTGCAAACTAGTGCAACCACTCTGGAAAGCAATATGGAGATTCCTCAGAAAAATTGAAATAGAACCACCATTTGACCCAGTTATCCCACTCCTAGGTTTATACCCAAAGGACTTAAAATCAACATACTATGGTGACACAGCCACATCAATGTTTATAGCAGCTCAATTCACAATAGCTAAACTATGGAACCAACTTAGATGTCCTTCAATAGATGAATGGATAAAGAAATATGGTATATATACATGATGGAATATTACTGAATCATAAAGAAGAATGAAATTATGGCATTTGCAAATAAATGGACAGAAATGGAGACTATCATACTAAGTGAAATAAGCCAATCCTAGAAAACCAAAGGCTGAATATCCTCTCTGATATGCAGATGCTAACACACAATAAGGTGGGGTAAGGGAAAAATAGAAGTACATTAGATAAAGGAGAATGAAGGAAAGGGAGGGATATGAGAAAAGAGAGTAAAATGAATTGAACATAACTTTCCTATGTTCACATATCAATTCATGACCAGTGTAACTCCACATCATGCACAAGCACAAGGATGGAAAGTTATACTCCATGTATGTATAATATGCCAAAATACATTCTAGTGTCATGTATAACTAAACAGAACTAATAAAATATTAAATTAAAAAAATAAAGAAAATATTAATAGCAGATAATTTCCCAGATGATAAGTGAAACTCTAGGTGGTGAGGGTCAAACCCATGTGCAGGATAGCCATTGAATTAAACAACAGTTTACCTTTACCTTATTAGCAGGAGACCTAAGGTGGAAAATTAACATGGAAAGGAGATATGGGACTCATAAAGAGGCATGATGAAGGAGAATGCAGGCACAACCCTAGTTCCTCCTCTACAGGTGATGATATTAAGACACACACATAATGTATACACATACACTTTTTGAAATGATATGAATTAATATTTACATGGAAGTTTAGGAAAAATTTTAATCACCATGGAACTTATTTGATTTATATAGCTTTCATAGCAGGCAGTAGGAACAATCTAAGCAGGCACATTTAAAACTTCAACTCATACATCATGTTCATAAACATTCCAAAACAAAGCACATGGGTTCTGTCCATTGAGAGACACAGAAAGTCACATGACTAAGGGTCTGGATGCACAATATTCCTATAGGGGAGAAGATGGAGAGTTGGGAATAGGAATACAATCTACTAAAGTTGGCTATGCATGAACTATAATTGAGTAGATAAAGCACACTCTGTGATTCTGTTTGCTTTCAGAGACCACATCTATGGGTCATGAAAATGAGGAAAACCCTATGCCTGTGGACTTCACAAGCTAATGAGATTACCATGGAACCTCAACCATGAAGGATAACTCCTGATCATTTGAGTCTTTACTGGTGAGATGCAGACAGTTGGGTGATCTCCAGATTTATTTTCAGCTAAAGTATTTTGGTCTTTTACAATACCCTGGAAATTCAAATTTGTGTTTTGTTTCTTCTTTATAAAAAAAGGTGGAACTGCGGTTATGGCTCCCTGGTAGAGGACTTGCCTAGCATGTGTGAGGCACTGGGTTCATTTCTCAGCACAGCATATAAATAAATGAAAAAAATAAAGGTCTATCAACATCTTAAAAATAATTTTTTAAAAAGTGTTCTATTTAGTGTTCTCAACAGTGTTATAGGACAACTACTATTGTTCCCCACTATGAATTACTATGCATCATGGACCTTTTGGAAGCACTCTCAGATTATTTATGTCCTCTGAGTTTGGAGATTATTTTACATCCCACTTTTGAGCATTTTTGGGTATCAAAATGGGAAACTTCCTTGGTTAAATGTTACAACTGTACCTCAGGAATACAAACATATGTGCAACAGGTATGTTCATTTTTCAAACCTAAGATCAAGTTTTGTGAAGTTAGGGTATAAGATGGCTTTGGCTTATCAACCCAGAGGAAGAGAAAGGTCACAGAGTGTTCTTAGGATTTCAGTGTAGGCTAAAACAGGAGGAACATTTAGCTTTATGCAATTTTACTGCTGAGATAATGTGCTCCTTACATGAAAATATGTCAGAAAAACTAAACTCCAGCAGTAGTACACTCAAAGTCTTCAGGGACTAGCTAGGTAGATTGCATAAACATTTTCCTGCTGGACCAAAAAGAGTGAGATTGCTTGTAACCAATTTGAAAAAAAAGTATTAAATTAGAACAACAACAACAAAAAATACTGGGCATAATGGCACAAGCTTGTCATCATAACTACTCAGGAGGCTAATTCAGGAAGATTACACTTTGAGTCCAGCCTTGGCAACTTAGCCAGACTACCCATGCCCCAAATAAAATAAAATTAAAAGCAATGGGGATGTAGCTCAGTAGTAGAGTGCTTGCCTAACACACATAAAACCTTGGGTTCAATTCCAGTACTTTAAACAAATGAAATAGGAAAACAAGAACTGCTCTGTCAAACAAAAGACATGCAGATAAGTTTCAGTGCAAAGCTATCTACAATCTCTGACCTGTGTTCTCAATAAATTTTTGATAATTTTTAATGCATGCCCTTACCTTTGGTATTGAAAGGGAGTGACAATTCTCAGAGGTGACTGGGCAAGAGTTCTGTAAGCACTTCCTGCTATACTTAAATGCACAGTATTGTTGGTATATCTTCTCAGGCTCTTGGGCTCTCTGGGTTTTACATTTATTATATAAATCTGATGCCTAAGATATATAGTTACATCAAAGTCAAGTGTAGTTTTTCCTTGCTTGGGAGAAAGAAAACCCAAATTGCTTTCAACTCAGTGTAGGGCCCTGACCTAATCCTAACCTTAGCCCAAAAGTCCAAGTTCATGAATGCAAGAAGAAGTCTGAAACATTTTCCCCTATGGTCACATCTTTTACTGAAGCTCCATATCTGACTCACTAGATGCTGCCAACTAGTATCCTATTTTAACCCAGTAGACCAAGGACATAGTGGACAGCAAATATAACCTGTTCACTAACTGTTCTTTAATCATTCTTGTTTTGGTTAGGGTTGATGTTAAGATCTATCAAAGGCATGATTTGGTTACTGTTAATGTTACTGGGTTGCTGTTGTCAGAGAGCATTCCCCCCCCTTTTTTTTTTCAGTGCTGGGGATCGAACTCAGGGCCCTGTGCTTGCAAGGCAAGCACTTTACCAACTGAGCTATCTCCCCAGCCCTGGCCATTCCCTTTTGTGGAGGAATAAAACAGAATTAATACAAGCATTATGACTATATAACCTGAGAAATGAATGAAAAAGTAATCGAGCTACACTTCATTCTGGCAGTTAATACTGACTCACTAGAAAATATTGAACAGGTTTTCTAAACTTTTTGTGCCTTAGATTGCCCATTTGTTAAATATTCCCTCTTTTCCTCAAGATTATAAAAAGCATAGGTCCTATATTTTTGAACTACTCCAAAGGCACCTCACTCAAGCATTTAACAATACTTTCTCAGTGCTACCTATGGGCCAGACACTGTTCTAGGTTCAAATCCAGTACATCCTAAAGGTGAATTTATTATCTTCCTTCACTCAAACCAGGTTTAATGTTTTATAATTCCTCAGTGGTGGCACAAACATCCACATCCCAGGGTAGACACCTGTGGGAGTCTCCCTGGAATCATTTTCTGTCACCTTTAACCATGTGCTTATCAATGGCCAAATCCCTTCAAGTGCATCTTCACTAATTTTTTTTTCTTTCAGCAGTAGAGATTGAACACAGGGCCCCACGTATGCTAGGTAATTGTACTACCACTGAGTTACATAGCTTTTAAATTTACATACATTTTATTTTATTTTACAATCATTTTTATTTTGAGACAGTCTCACTAAATTGCCCAGGATTACCCTGAACTTGCCATCCTCCTATCTCAGCCTCCGAAGTGGCTGGGATTACAGGTGTGCTCCATTGCACCCAGCTCTGTCACCAATTTTTAAATATATTCATTATCCCTTACAAATCTTATCTCAATGACTTTGCCTTTGTGACCCCTTTGACCTATCCTTTCTTCATCCTTTTTTGCAATGCTGGCTTCTCATCATTCAGACCTTAATTTGAATGTCATTTTGTAGTGCTATCTTCTTCAACCCACTCTACTCAGCTGCTACCAAGCCCTATTGTCAATATCATTTCCTTCTTAGCACTATTATTCCTGATAATTTATTTGTACTTTCTTTTCTTTTTATATTTATTCATCACTAGAATCTGAACTCCACAAGTACAGGGACCTTATCTATTGTGTTCACCTGTATTCTAGACACTGGGGATATGACCAACTTTATTATCACTCTATTGTATTTATCTGGCAAATATCCAAACCTGGTATGACTCAATTCTCTAACTCTTCCCCACATGCAGCCAACACACACCATACTGCCTGGTCTCCTGACCATCAGCTTCAAGTGGCCCTCCCTGCTGCTTGGCAATGGTACCATATTCCTCCTGTCCATTCACTCTCCACTTCCTTAGACAACTGTTTCATAACTTTCTGTCCTCAAATGCCCAACACCCCTCCCACACAAGCTCACCAGATGCCATTCTTATTTCATTTAGACAGTAGAGTCAGGAGAGATCAGGTGCTGTCACCACCAAATTTTGTGCCTTCTATTGTCTAGGCCAACCCCTCTACTTGTGCATTAGATACCACCTCCTCTCACTCAAGAACATTACCCTGGTATAATTATATTTATCTCCACTGGATTATTCTCATCAGCATTCAATATGCTCTAACATCACCATCTTAAAACAAAATAAACTGCCCTTGACCTGGTAGTTACTGCTGCCAATTTTCTGCTTCCTTTTACATCAAAACTCTTCAAAAGGGGTGAGATGGTCTGTCTCCACCTTCTTTCCTCTCATTCTCTTTATTTAATCACTCCAGTCAGGCACTGGACCTCTTGCCAAGACCATTGAAAACCATAATGTTGTTCAATTTAGTGCTTATTTTCTATCCTGCATTTACTACACATCTTAACTGCATTTGATGCAGACCATGACTCTTGAGACCCTTATTCATTTGGTCTTAGGGATACTATATTCTTTGTTCTCATACTATTTTCACTGGCTGTTCCTAGTCTCTTCTACTGCCTCCTCTTCTCAATTTCTATATATTAGTTAACCAAAGATTAGTCTTTTTTTTAATAGTTCCAGTCATTGTCTTGGGGATATTAGAACTTAAGCTCCATCCTAAAATTATATTTCCTTATTTGTGCTCAGTTCTAATCCTTTCCCTTGAACTCTATAAGAGTCTATCCAGTTAACTATTCAAAACCTGTACTTGGATCTGTATTACTGTCTCATTATACTCTGTCCAATATTGAATTGTTTTTTCTAAACATGAATTCCTTTTGAAAAAAGCTTTTGATACATGTATTTTACAAATTTTAATGGACATAAGAATTGTACATATTTGTGGGATACAGTGACATTTTGCTATGTGTATACAAGGTGAAATAATTAGTTCAGGGTAATTGATTTATTGATTCACCTCAAAAATTTATCATTACATTGTGTTGGAAACATTCACTATCCTCTACACTATTTTGAAATATTCAGTTAATTATCATCAACCATAAGAATCCCACTTGTGCTAGAGAGCATTAGAAGTTATTCCTCCTATTCAGTTGCACCTCTATGCCCATGAACCATTCTTTCTCCATTCCCCTCTTCTTCTCACTCTTCCTAGACTCTGGTAATCATTATTCTCCTCTCCACTTCTATGACATCAACTTTTTCAGTTTCCACATTTAAGTGAAAATATGCGGTGTTATTTTGTGTATAACATATTTTACTTAATGCTCCACAGGCTCATCCATGTTGCTCTAAATGATAGAATTTCATACTTTTGTAGCTGAAAAATATTCCACTGTATATATATGCCACATTTTCTTTATTCATTCATCCACAAAGGGGCACCTAGGTTGATTCCATATCTTGGTTATTATGAATAGTGCTGTAATAAACATGGAAGTGATATCTCTTTGACATAGTGATTGTATTTCCTTTGGATATACACTCAGTAATATAGTTGCTGGATCATATGGTAGCTCTACTTTTAGTTTTTGTTGTTTTTTTTTTTTTTGAGGAGCCCCATAGTGTTTTTCATAAAGGCTGTACTAATTTACATTCCCACCAGCAATGTATGAGAGTTTGCCTATGTCTGCATACACACAAAAATGAACTCATGAAGTCCCCCAAACTCTTCATTCTGTCTTCCTCCTTCCATATGGCAACTCCATTCTACCACATGCTAATGCCAAATCCTTGAAATCATCTTTTATAATCCTATTTCTCCACAATTCTCAATTTGTGAATCTTCTAGGCATTATCTGTTCAATATATCTACTTGCCACACCACTATTACCATGCTGGCCTCCAAATTATCATCTTTTGCCCAGACTATTGTAGTAGTCTCCAACCTGAAGTCTCTGCTTCTCCCTTATAAGCTCATTTCATACAACATACAGAGTAAAACTTCTAAATGTTTTACATAACTTGCACACCTGGAGTCTCTTAGCTAGCCTTTGTCAACTATATTTTAAATGCCAGACTCACTATATCAATGGTCTACTTAATTTATAGCTAGGACCCCATCTCTGAAATGTTAAAGTTAAAAATAATCAGCATCCTTTTGTTTAAGTGGCAAGTGGTTGATATCATTACTTTAGCAGATAAATTTAGTGCATGAGAATCTGGATGGGAGGAAATAAGTCAAACACAGAACAGGAAGCAAAAAACACTCAGTAGAAGTATCATAGAACAGGATCTTCCAGAGAAGCCACCAAAGGATGTAAATCATAAGGTTTTGAGAAAACACCCAAATAGAGTAAAACAGGGACTCAGGATGCCTTTGCTAAAAAGCCCATCTCTACTGTTGGACTTGCTGATGCCCAATGGGTAACTAAAAGCAGGATAAAGTTTGGCATCTCTGACTTCATATAGTATTTATCTCTTTTTTTACCTTATTAAACTTTGGGTTGGATTCCTGCTCAACTCTGGATCATATGATAGTTCTACTTCTAGTTGTTGTTTTGTGGAGCCCCATAGCATTTTCTTAATGGCTATACTAGTTTATATAAGCATAAGCATATTAATTATTTAAGGAGTATTCATCTAAAGTTGATAATGTGCTTTGTTCAAGGCTGAAGACATCAAGGTCAGAACAATGGAGGCATTTCCCACAAACTGCCTGCTTTTACTGTGTTCTCTTCCAGAGCCCTGGAGTAGTGCCTAGAAGCCTTCAGTCATGACCCTGCATTTTCCACAGTGAGTCTTGCAGGCAGATCAACCATGCAGAGATTGCCCTCTCTCAGTAGGAGCAGTATAGTCCCATGGGAACTAAATTCTCCCTCATTCCAGGATCATAGATCTAATAGATAAATAATCCATGAAGCAAGAGGAAATTGCCCCAGAAACTGCTGCAATTTCCTCAACACCAGTAAGACTTGGTGTGATCATAACTCAAGAAAATGATAAACCACACCACAGTTTGACCACACCTGCTTATTACACATACCTCTTGTCTCCAGCCCCAGTTCTTTCTCTATTTAAGCCAAAGCTCACATCAAACCTGAAAGACAGGACTGAGACACTTGACATCACTTATCTTTCCATTACAGCTACACTGATTAAAGTTTCTTTCTTTCTTTTTCCCATTACTTTTTCCATTTGATTTTTGGGGTATTTCAGATTTGTTAGGATGCCCAGAGTTAGTCCTCTGGTGTAGAACTTAGGTAACAGGAAAGATGCTGCACAAAATCATTGTGGCCCTATGCTGTGTCACAATTTTTCTGTGTCAGCATTGATCTTAGCATTGATTACTACCAGATTTTTATTTACTGTTTGTTTTTTTTCTTTTCAAATATATGCTCCATGAGATTAGTAGCCTCTATCTCTAGTATCATAAGGAGTGCTTGGCACATAAACAAGATGGCTCAATCAGTATTCACAAAGACTCAAGACACAAAATTAGCTTCATAAAACTGTACTTTGTTGGAGTTTTTATGAAAAAACAACCCAAATTGAACTCCTTTGTAGTTAACAATGAATTTATTGAAGGGGGGTGTACTTCTAAAATGGAAGCACCAAGATTAATTTACATGGAAATAATATTCTTATCACAATAGTTAGAAAATAATACAGTTTCTGAAAGTAGGTCCAAATCTTCATCATGTGAGCTTGGGACCAGACTTTCTTAACAATACTCCCAAAGTACAAGAAATAAAAGCAAGAATCAGTAAATGGGATGAATTCAAATTAAAAAGCTTTTTCTCAGCAAAGTAAACAATCAATAATGTGAAGAGAGAGTCTACAGAGTGACACAAAATCTTTACTATACACACTTCAGATAGATCACTAATCTCCAGAATTTATAAGAAACTCAAAAAACTTAACACCAAAAAAAGTAATAATAACCCAATCAATAAATGGGCTAAGGAACTAGCAGACACTTTACAGAAGAAAATAAACAATCAATCAGCAAATACATGAAAAAATGTTCAAAATCTCTAGCAATTAGAGAAATGCAAATCAAAACTACTTACAGATTCATCTCACTCCAATCAGAATGGTGATTATCAAGAATACAAACAAGAACATATGTTGGTGAGAATGTGGGGAAAAAGGTACATTCATACATTGCTGGTGGGTTTAAAAATTGGTGTAGCCACTCTGGAAAGTAGTATAGAGATTCTTTCAAAACTTGGAATGGAACCACCATTTGATCCAGTTATCCCACTCCTTGACTATACCAAAGGTCGTAAAATCAACATACTACAGTAACACAGCCATGACAATGTTTATAGCAGTTCAATTCACAATAGTTAGATTGTGGAACCAACCTAGATGCCCTTCAATAGATAAATGAATAAAGAAATTGTGGTATATATACACAATGGAATATTATTCAGTCATAAAGATGAATAAAATTATGTCATTTGAAGGTAAATGGATGAAGTTGGAGAATATCATGCTAAATGAGATAAGGCAATACCAAAAAACCAAAGGCCAAGTGTTTTGTCTGATAATTTGATGCTGATACATGGGGGGGGTAGGAAAATGGAGGAACTTTGGATTGTGTAGAGGGAACTGGGGGGATGAAGGGGGCAGGAGGAAGGAAAGATGATAGAATGAGACAAATCATTACCCTATGTACATGTATGATTACACGAAAGGTGTGAATCTACATGGTATAGAAACAGAGCAATGAAAAGTTGTACTCCAATTTGTACAAAGAATCAAAATGCATTCTGCTGTCATGTATAGCTAAATAGAACAAACAATAAAACAAGAAAATAATACAGTTTGTGGTCCCTGTTTTGCCAATTACCATTCAAAGTCATAGTAAATAGGACCTATTTATAGGTTGTTGTGAGTATTAAATGAGAAAATATGTGAAATCTCCTTAGGGTAGCACCTAGAACTACATAAGTAAATGCATCTATTTTGTTATTATCATAATATTTGTATTAGTGGTATGCTTCATCATAAAATCACTCAAAACTGATGTTGAGTCACCCTTAAGTTAACACATTGGTTAATTTCCCAATGGTTTCCTTGAAACATCCTCGGTGGCATAACATCTTTGGTGATTTCAATTCACTGCATTCATAGGCTTTCCCCTGGCCTACAGCTAACAGGGAACAGGTCAGGAGATTTCAGTCTAAACTGATTTTTCACTAGAGTCAACAGAATTGAGCACGCTCCTGAGAACAGAGTAACCACTCCAGCACTCTACCAAAGAATTCCTGGACTAAACTTGAGGCTGACTCGCAGCTTCAGCTCTGAGGCAGCCTCAGAGTGTGCCCCCTGGTGCCTGCGTGACGCTGGTAGGGTCTTCCCTGGCGCACCAGAAAGACCAAGTACACAAGGCCCGTGGGCGGAGACTTTCGTGTCCAGATGGAGGGCGACGTGCCAGGCTTCTTACCAGCACTACAGGCAAGGGCAGACCCGAGGCGGTGCTGACGTGGGTGGAGGAGCAGGATTTAAGGTGAACGACCGCTCAGACTCACCTACTCCTGGGCACTGGCCTTTTGCCAGCGGGGTCGTGAGGGCAGCTTTCCCGCGGCCCCAGGGCCAGCAGTGGGTGGGTGCGGAAGGTGCCAAGCCTGAGCTGCGTGCATGGGGAATGGAGATGGGCCTAGGCCCCATCCGGCTGGCCAGGCCTGTGGGAGGGGAAACTTGCAAAGGTGTGCGGGAAGCATAGGTCTCAGAACAGAGACTGCATCCTGGCGCCCCAGGCTGTGTGATTGCCCTTCAGGTTCTGGTGGTTTGGAGGCCTGGCCTGCGTGGTTGCTTAGTAAAACTCTGAAAACATATGTTCCACTTTTGATTTCTTCTCTGTTGACTGTGCAGGTGCAGTTGGTGATTTGCCACTGGTTAATAACCGTCAAAGCTGTATTTTGACAAAACCAAACAAGTAAAAGTTTGTAGGCTCCTTACCACATGCGTTGTCGATTTCAGGTCCACCTGCCCTCCTCTTAGTTTTCTAAGCCTGGAGAATGCAGGGAGCGACCCGTAGTGCCCACCCTCCATCCAGCCTCTCCCAAACTCCTTGTCCTTATTTATCAGACCCAGAACATTTTGGTGCCTTAGTGGAGTGACAGAATTGTGCTCAATAATAATATAGCCATTTACTCATCATTTTATTGAAATGCTAGTAAGAGTATGGTATTGGGTTTTGGGTACGGGAGACAACAAAGCCAAGATGGGCCCTGGTTCACTGAGTTTCTAGATTAGTGAACAATGCTTTTCAAAGTATGAAAGCAAGTGTTCATTCAGCTCATACTTATGCACTAAATACCACAGGAGTGTGAGGTTTGTTCTCAGAAGGAAACCAAGGGTGCAGTTCTGTGTTCTGCTTAGAAGAGTGATGGATGTAGATGTATGGAGAAGGTGCATGTCTGAAGAGTAGGAGTCTGGCAGAATGTTTATCCAATCTAAGTATGAATTTTTGGACTGGCCTTTGTATGTTCAGCATATCTTGACTAAAGTGTAAATAGCTAAGTGCTTGCCTATCTACAGTGTGTGCACTTTGATATCCAACTACAGAGAAACCTACATGTGGATATGAGTTAGTGAAAATGAGTAGACAAGAGGTTTGAAGATGGAGAGGATGAGATAGAATGAGTAAAAGCAGAAGAATATAAAAAATTAGTATTTATCAACTGGTGTTTATAAACTGATAGTGTAGGGAAAGAAAGAGAAAGTAGAAGTAACCCAAGGCATAATTATTGAATATTGTAACTTGTAATTCCTATTTGCCAAAATAAATTAATATTTTTGGAAATTATTCTTTGTGAGTTAAATTTTTATATTTTCCTAATTCCAGAAGTAGTTCCTGTTCTTTGCAAAACATTTGGGGAAATAACCTATGCTTTTGGTTGTGCCAGTGCTTTCAGGTTTGCTCCTGGATTCCTGGTTATGGAGGTTGATGCTACCTTAATGAGCCAGTTCTATGGTAGTTATTCAGTAGTTCTACTGAAGCCAGAATTAAGGACAGGTAGTTAGTGTAGAAATAGGGAATTGGGTCAAATCGAGGAAATGAAGTCATGAAGCCATCTGCCTCTGGAAGTTGGAGATTGTTCCTGGAAGAATGGAATGTCAAGGGTCTCCAGAGCCCATTGATTACCAAATTTACCTGCCTTTATCAAGGACTGCAAGCATGGAGCTACTAATTAATGCCCCCTGGGCCCTTGCCTGGCTGAATCAACTTGGCCCTCCCCCTGCCCATCACTTCTCACTTAATGTAAAACCAGGCCTAGTCATGTAGGCAGGAAGGAGAGATAAGGGGGGAGAGAACTGGAGACCAAAAGAAACTTTAACCTATAAAAGATGTAGGGTGCGCTCATATTTTGGGACTTTAGAACATCAGTCATTGGCCCCCTTCTTCCTGCCGGGAGAAGTCTGTATTGTTACCTTGTTACCTTTAAATAAAACCTGCTTAATATGCTTGCCTTGGTGTGCTTCTCTAGTGTTCAATCTTCAACATTAGTAGGAGCAGAACTCATCACCGGTAAATGGCGCTATCAGTACCAGGAAGCTAAACCTGGAGGCTACTCTTCTAGCCCTTCCAACAATTTTATGGTGACCTAATTCCCTACATTAAATTCTTTTCTGCCTAACTTTCTTGGATTTACTTTTTTATTTTTGCAGTTGTCTCAAGTATTAAATACTGTTATCTTTGTGGATATAGTTTCATAAATTAATTAAACATCTTTTATGGTAATTACAGATTCACATTCTTTTTAAAAAACATAATAGAGATCCCATGTAATCTTACTCAGTTTCTCCAATGGTAATATCTTGCAAAACTATTTAGAATATTATAGCCCAGAAATTTACTTGATATAGTCAAGATCCTGAACATTTCTGTTACTGGAGTCCTAGGACAGAGGCCTAACTCTGGAGATCGAACAGATCAGGTGTGGCCACTCTTCCAAAAAACTAAACAAAAAAGGTAATTAAAAAAACATGCCGGGGCCTCTGTCCTCCTTTTATAGATCCTGCAACATGCATATATTGGATCCTTTTGTTGATGTAGGACAGAAGAGGCTGGCCATCTGAGGAGTTTTCAGGAAGCAGGTTCATTGACTGCAGGGTCCAGGGTGCATATTGCCTAAGATTTCTTCCTCTGAACAAAGATTTTGAAAAATTTTTGAACTTTATATCCAGTGGGAGGAGGGACTTGGAGGTTTTACATGACTATTGCTTTCTGATCCATCCCCTAGACCAGGTTTCATAAGTTTTTTTCAAGAAAACAGAGATAATACCTTTTTGTACGATAAGCCTGCAGACTAACTCTGTCACACTTTTTGTGTGCAAACCTGGCATTTACAAGAAAGAGGAAGCTTCAAACGCAAGACATCCTGTTGATCTGACAAGAGGAGAAGCTTAATTATGGCAAGGGTCTTTTGAGTGGGGGTACCTAGTCTGCTTCACTATAGTCACCTCCTAATCACAACCAGTAAATCTTCCCCTTTACTAAAACTGTATGTGATGAAATTGGGTAGTCCAGGATAATTCAGTACAATCTTCCCATCTCAAGATCCTGAACCTTAATTGTGTCTTGGAGTCTTTTTTGGCAAATAAAGTAACATACTCACTGATTTTGGGGTCTACACATGAACTCTTTGAAGGCCACTCTATCTACCACTCCAACATTTTACTTTTGAACTATTTATAGATAGATAGATATATGCTCATACACTTCCATTCTTCTCTCTGTGTCTCTGTTGAAGCATACAGTCCTTTTTATTTTGTCCTTTAGTGTGTTTCACTCCACAGCCCAGTAGTGCTAGGTTGTGGGAAGGCCAGAGAAGGTGCTTGAAGACAGCTTTGGAGATGTGATTCATTAGGGAAAGTTTATAGCAGATCAGTGGCAGCTGCAGGAAGAGTTCCATGGCAACAGACTGACTGAGAACATCTGTATCACTTAAAGTGCTTCTCCAAGCAGTACCTCTCTTTCTGTGGTGTTTTGCCTATTGGCACTGGCCAAGTGAGTGACATATATCCTTTCCCCAGTGCCCTCAGTTCTTTGCTAATCCCCATTCAGGGGGTCTTATGTGTTAGACTGAAGAAAGAGTGACATCAGCATTACTTTGCTTATATGACCAGCATTCCAAGGAGCAACTGACCCCCAGTGTACATGCAAGAAAGTAGATTTTTACACATAACACTAACTTGCCCTAGTCCTAGTGTGCATGAGAGAAATCCAGTGTCTTTTAAGATAATATGTATCTGAGCTTTCCAGATTAGGCTTGCTATCATTGTTTTCTTAATTTTGGTAGGTTTTGGGAGCAGAAAGGGAGCATTCAGGGTAATGGTGTTTTACTGTTCCTTTTTTCTTTAGTAACAACATAGCACAAATAGCAAATTCAGATGGGTGCCATTAATCAAGCATGTGAACTATACATATATTGTTTAAGTTGCATCATTACCAGGGGTGCTTCATTTCCAGGAAAGGACAATGGCATGAGCTGGGTATTAGGAAACAAATCCCAAGCTAAGTTTCTCATCTATCAAGTGGATTATATAACAGCAACAGGCTATTTTAAGGCTTTGATTGGTGACCCCAGTATGCACATAAAGTAATTTGGAAATCAATCTATGTTTTTATACATAGAATTTCCCAGTAAAAGATATGGGTAGTAAAGTTTGACATTAAGGGAATGTAAGCCATGTTCTTCATTCAGAGTCTTAGAGCTTAGCCTACATATATGTCTACTCTCTGGTTTTGCTGTATTTTTTTATTTCTAGGAATTCATCTACAACCTTATCAACTGGAGGGAGCCAACTGACTGATTCAATGCTTCCACTGTCAGAATGGCTGCATCTTGGAAAATGAGATGGGTCTCGGTAATACCTGTCAGGTATGTTAGTGTGGAACAAGCACTGTTCACCTCCACCTAAATACCTCCTCACATTTCATTACCATCTTAGCTGTTAGCTGCAAGTTCTATTTTTACACTAGGATGTGAAATGCCTCACTTTTAATAAGAGATCACAAATTGGAGTTGATTTTTCCAGTTGTGGGGGTGATTAAGAATCATGTCATTTCCCTTATTTTATCTGAGCTTTGTCATGTATCTATGAGAAGAGTTAATTACTTGAGTTAGAAGTGCAGTTAATGGGTCCAGGCTTAGAACTTTTCTCTGTGTTAAGTACGTATACTTGCCCAAGGATCAAATTGACTCTGACCTACTTAATAACACTTAATGAAGTTGACTGCATTGCTTCTAATTTTAATCTGCCTTCCTCAGTGGGGGTGGTTAGGGGTGGGGTTGCTTCCCATTTTTATACTGTGATAGAGAAATGAAGAGGAAGTACACTATTTTCCAAAATACAACTTAGCCATCTAATGGCCTTAAAAGTGTTTGAGGTATGGGGCTAGGGCTTTAGCTCAGTGTTAGAGAACTTGCCTAGCATGTGTGAGGCACCTTGTTCAGTTCTCAGCACCACATATAAATAAATAAAATAAGGATCCATTGACAACTAAAAAAAATTTTTTTAAAAAGTGTTGCAGGTGAGGTAGAGTCTAGAAACTTGGAGAATCAGATGTGATCCCTTGGGCATTGATCAGTAGGTGGTGTGTTGAAATTGATGCTTCTGTCAGGATAATCAGCAATACTGCCCTGGGTTGAGACATATGTGGACTTGGATTAAAGGAAAGTTCAGTCACAACACCCCTTGGGTTAATCACACAAGGATTACTTATGTGAAGGATACCAAATATATCCTGGTATAATTATGATATATGTCACAGGCAGCTTGATCAGAAATTAGGAGAATAAAAACTTCCTAATCCCAATAAAGTTTCACCAGTGGTCACTGGTGAGAATGAGCAAGGGTCTCATCATCTTTTTAGAAGTTTACCATCCCCTCCAGTGCTCACCTTACATATATAAAGTTTGAGTTGGAGCAGTGCTGCATGTAGGCTACTCTGATGATATGTTGAAGCCTACTTTATTTAGTCCAGGTGTACCTCATCAATCTTGGCATTATTCAGAACACAATATGACCTCTCAGTAGGGTCATGTGAGATTCATCACTGATCCCTCTTAGCTTTCTTGGGCAAAGAAAATGTTCCTGGTTTATTCCTGCACTGAGAATTATGAAAGTAGAATAAATCTCAGATTCCTGGAGATGAGGTGTCCTTCCTATAATCTCTTTTGTCTCAGTCATTGAAATTGTCTTACTGACTTCATTGAGAGCCAGAAAATTCCACTTGTCCTTTACCTTTCCAGCTCTAGTTTAAATTCTTTAAATATATACCAACTCCCATTCTGTTTTGATAGAAGTGTGTTTAGAATTTTTGCATCTACATTATGAAGAATATTGGTTTGCAATTTTCCTTTCTTATAATAATTTTGTCTGGTTTTATTATTTTGGTAAATCTGGCCTCATTGAATAAGTTGAAAAGTGTTCCTCTTAAATTTTCAGGAAGAGTTTATGTAGAATTGTTATTGATTATTTTTTATATGTTTGATAGAATTCACTAAAGACTCCAAATTAATTTTGTAGACACATCTGACTTTTAGTAATAAAAGATAAACTTTTTTCTAAACTGTATCCTCAGGGAATGCTAAACAGAATGATTTTAATCCAGTTAACTAACTTATTAGAGGGTTGCTCTGGGCATAGTTTGGGCTGGGGTAGTTAAATAAGAAAACTATTTCCTTTATGAAATTAATATGATCATGTCAAAAAAAGTGAACTGCCACTCTATCATCACAGCATTCTAACCACCTGCAAGCAGCAAGGTGTTTTATATCAATGAAATTATAGTACACATATAGCTCATATGGTTTCTCTTTGTTAATGTACCACTGCCACTGTAATGTTGCATTTTATTATATCACAATCATTTTCAACTGGCTGCATAAAATGCCATCAGGAGAATTTATAATTTGCTTAAATGTTCTACTGAGAGGACTCATGAGTTCTCTCCTTTTTTTTTTGGGTTACTTAAGTTAATTTTTTGTGAACGTCTTTGAGCATATAGTTTTCACAGGATTTTTAATTTGAGCCTTAGGGCCTATTTTTTCCTCAGAAATATCACTGTATTTGAGGATTCAAACTCTTCAAATGTCTTCATTTGTCAAGAGTATTCTTTTTCCTTGTATATCACAGCAATTTTAGAGTCATAAGTGCCTTCAGGCATCTCCTGAAGTATGCCCATTTGGCTTTACAAAGTTTTTATTTTATACCCATACTTCTTATGAGAATGATTTATTGTCTATTTTCCCAATTGAATGTGTGTTCTACATATGAACATATACAAATATGGCATAACAAATCCCACTATTCAGTATAATCATAATGCACCAACTAAAAAAGACCAAGGGCCTTTATAGGTTTTGTTCACATAGAACTTGAGCCAATAGAAGTCACTCTATAAATTTATACAGATGGAAGGAAAACACAGAAGGCAGGAGACAGTTGAGAAGGAAGGAAAGCACTCTCATCAGGGCAGCTGGGCCAACAGCAGAGGCCACAATGTGTAAATCCTGTTTATAGTCAGGTCTTAGCATTTCTGGCTTGATGTTTTCAAGTAAGCCTGCTCTTCTCCATCAGTTGTGTTGGTTTCAATGATTTCTATTTTTTCCTGACTTTTTTTTGCTTGTGTTAGAAGTTCAATTACACAAATATTTTGCCTTATTGCTTGTTAACTCCTTAACTAATTGAACACCATCAATTACCTCAGCAAGCTCACTGAGGCTTACATAATTTTGCTCTAGGAATGTACTAGTGTCCTAATGTGTGAAAGATTGTACATAATTTCTTTATGAAGCGAGTCATATATTAGAGTTTGTCTTCAACCTACAGCTGTGGGAACTTTGTTGTTTCTAATGGGAAAATGTGATCAAAATTGCCTTCTTGCTTTGTTTCAGATGATCGCTCTCATAATTTACTTGGCAGGAAGGTTAAATGATTAAGAATCATTTCTGATTCTTTGTCCCCTGTTTTAAACAACTGGAAAGAAGAGATGGAAAGGTACAGAGTAGATGTAGCTGGACTTTTATTATTGATGTTGATATTTTTCTAGATGATGTGTAAAATATCATAAATCAAAATCTTATCATATTCAATGATTTTATTTTAGTGCTTGAATGAAAACACTGTAGTTTAAGACACAGGATCTGATGGGGGAGAATCCAATGGGTGTTATTGTTACCATTCTGCAATTTCAAGGCTAGTACTCTCTTTTTTCTTCTGTATTTATTCATTACTGCCTGATTTTGTGATAGATATCCTCTAGCATACCAATTGATGTCTTTGTTTCCTTTCTTTATATATTTTTGAAATTTTTCTTATGGTTGCCCTAGTGATTATAATAAACATCTTCACTTAAAATAATTTTGTACAGATTGATGCCAACAATTTTAATAGTATACAAAGCTTTACTTCAATATAGTTTTCTCTCTCCCTTCTTATTGATCTTATTGTCATATAAATTGCATCTTTTGGTATCATAAATAAAATTTACTTATCAAAGGGAGACACTATCCTTGCCATAGAAACATAGGAAATAACTAAAATGAGAAACATCATTGCATTTTCAGTTAGCACAAGACCCTCTTAGGCCTGATCTTCCTCCCTGCTTACCACAGACTTTCCCCTGAGGTTTAACCTTATTCTAGATAAAAATTCAGACTTCCAGTATTCTTTCTGGGATCAGCACCTAATGGATGTTGTCTGCACATTTCAGTCCTTTCATGACATGCACACACCATCTCATGACTCTAGCATTTGGGTTCATCTGCCTCTTTTCTTTGATTTAGATTTTCTCCAGGTCTTTCCTGTATAATGTATGCAGGGGATAAGGAGAAAAATGCACATCTTCAGCAAGATCTAAAGCAGGAGTCATTTTCATGTGCTGCTGACTACATATGAGGTACTCATTTGTTTCTCTAAAGCAAGAATTCCTAACCTGGGTCCATAGAAGTTGTAAAATCCACTAAAATCATATTTAAATTTTTTTCATAGCACACATTTTTCTAGGAGGACAGCCTACCTTCATCATGTTCTAAAAGAGGGACCATGAACAAATGAAATGAAGGATCACTGTGCTTCAAGTTAGCTAGATATATTTCCTTCTTTTTCCTGGTGGATCAAGTGGGAAACTTCCCTGGAAAGTGGCATTTTAGCTTCCTCTTTTGACAACTAGCAGGAGGCTGGCTGGCAGGTGAGAGAGTTTTGTATACAGAGGCATCATGATAATGGGATTATAGGAATGGGGGATGCTTAATTTCAGCCTTATTTTATAATTTTAAATTAAGACTGGGTAACTGTAAGACCTTCCACTTAACCATACCTCCCTTCTGTTCATATGATAGTGCTAGTTTAGAAATTGGGCTTACATGGTTTTTTACAGAGTTAACAAGTTAAAAGACTTAGAGCCTGTGGTTTAAGAGAGTTAAGAAGAAATAAGAAACTAGCTTATTAAAATCAGAATTTATCAATTGCAGTGTTTTCATTTTTTAATTTCTTATTTTTCTTTTAGTACCAGAGATTGAGCCCAAGGGTGTTTAATCACTGAGACACATTTCCAGCCATTTTTATTTTTCATTTAGGGCCAGGTCTCACCAAGTTTCTTAGGACCTCATTTAAGTTGTTGAGGCTTGCTTTGCACTGGTCATTCTCTTGCCTCAGTCTCCCAAAATAATTGGGATTGCAGGTATGTGCCACCACTCCCAACAATACCAGTCTTTTTAATGTGTCTTCCTTAATTTTTTAGATTTGCTTAAAAGATGCACCATTTCTAAATCGTGAGTATATTGTATTCTGTCAGAAATTGTGTTGCATGTGTGGAAGACTTATCTCTTCTTACATGGTTTGGTACTTTGCCACTTTCCTAATATGTCTGGTCATTCTTCTTTGAGCCCTGTTTATTCTTAGGCAGGCGTAGTGGGAGTCTTGTGTTCTAATCTCTAATCATTAGTGATGTATCCTTGAGTTAGCTATTTAATTTCCTTGAACTTCAGTGTCCTCAATGGTAAAGAGGATAACGGTCTTTCTTTGGATGACTGTTTTGAGAACTGAGATTACATCTATATGGTTGGTGTTTAGTAGATTCCTAGGCTTTTTGTTGTTGTTGTTGTTTCTTTGTTTTTGTTTTGGTACTGGGGATTGAACCCAGGAGTTCTCTACCACTGAGCAACATCTCTAGTCCTATTTTTTTAATTTTAACATGTTGAGACAGGGTTTCTGTGAGTTGCCAAGGATGGCCTTGAATTTATAATCCTCCTGCCTCAACTCCCAGAATATCCAGGATTACAGGTGGGTGCCACAGGATCCTGCCTAGACACTAGATTTGTTACCTTGAAACTTGCATAGACATCTTTCAGGACTACTATTTGGTGATTTTACTGTAATATGGGAGACTTTTTCCTGGAAATAACAACGTTCTGTGGTATATATACACAATGGAATAATATAAAGTTGTAAAGAAGAATAAACTTATGTCATTTGCAGGCAAATGAATGGAATTGGAGAATATCATACTAAGTAAAGTAAGCCAATCCCATAAAAACAAAGGTAAAATTTTTTCCCTGATCAGTGGATGATAATACAGAATAGGGGTAGGGGTGTTGGGGGATAAGAGAAGAATGAAGGAACTTTAGATTATGTAGAGGGAAATGAGATGGGGGAGGATGTGGGGTATGAAAGATGGAATGAGACAGACATAATTACCTTGTGTACACGTATGATTACACTAATGGTGTGAATCTACATCATGTACAACCTTATAAACAAAAAGTTGTACCCCATTTGTTTGTGTACAATGAATTAAAATGCAGTCTAAAAAAATTTAAAAAAGACCTTACAAAAAAGAAATAACAAAGTAGCAATCAGTGCTGTAGAATTAACTTTTTAGAAAGGATGTTTGAAGTATACTTCTAATTTGTCATTTTAAATTATATTTTGGAAGCAGGGATTGAACCCAGGGACACTTTACCACTGAGCTGCATGCCCGGCCCTTTTCATTGTTTAGTCTGAGATAGTGTCACTAAGTTGTTGAGGCTAGACTCAAATTTGCCATCCTCCATCTTCCCAAGTAGTTGTCATTATAGATGTGCACCATCCTGCCCTGTGTGCTTCTTTGCCATTCAGAAGGTTTTGTTTTCAGAGTGCCTTATTAATATTTTAAATATTTGTTTGCTCATCCAGGTTGTTGTGCATGGGTTTCTGTTGTAATCTTATTTAGAACTACAAAGACTAGGTCATAGATTTTATGACTATGTAGTATTTTGTTTTGTTTAATTTACATTTAAATGAGTATATTATCTTTTCTTCAGAAAGATCTTGCATGCTTATATGCTTTTCTTATTTTTCATTCTTTTACTTTATTTCTTTAATGTCATGTCATGTTAATTTTATGTCATTTCATTTTATGGTGCTGGGCATTGAGCCTCAGGTCTCCCACAGGGTAGGCAACTGCTCTACCACTAGTTATCCCCCATCTCTTCTTTATATTCTTAATATCCAGCTTAACTTTTTTGAAGTCTCTCCATGGAAAGGAACTGTTGAGAGTTACAGGTAAAAATGAGGAAAGTAAAGCATTGAGCTACCTCATGAGCCAATAGAGGGATAAGAAGTATAAAGAAATCCATGATACAAGTTAATATATGGCAAGTCTCAAAAGATAATAAAATCAGTACATAAATGTTCTTGCATACTTTATATAAATTGTTCCATTTAGGTTTTATGAAAATCCTAATAGGCATGTATTATCATTCATTTTTCTAAAGAGGAAATTAACAGATCTGTTATCCCAGTAAGGCAGAGCAGACATTTGAGCAGACATTCAAACCCAGAACATGGTTCCATGGCTCTTCTTTCTAAGAGAGCTTCTCTAAGTATCTAGAAGCACTGGAGTGTCACCTTATTCTGCAGAAATACATTTTTATATCTCAGTCTGTTCTGAATACATTTCTGAGTGGAGTAAATAATCTTAGTAACAAAGGGATATTTATAATGTTGACTTATAGTAAGAATCCCACAACATAGGTATATTCTTTAAGTATATTTGTTAAGGTTATGTTTCTCCATTACTATATTGCACATTTAGAAAATAATTTCCTTTGATGAGTTATTCAGCCCATCTTTATTCATTGAACCAAATCCACCTCACTTGGCCTTCTGCATTGAATAAGCATTTTTAGATGTTCATGTTTATAAAAACCTGTGTCTAGTCCTTCCAAAAGAATAGTATCTAATCTACTTTGAATGGTACTATAGTAGGGACACTCAGCACCTATGACATAACCACTGTCCAACCTCACTTGGAACCTATCTCCTTTTAATCCTTAAATGCATCCCCTGCTTCCTCTGCCCAGTGCTCACCTTGGACTTCCTGGCCTCTCTTTGGACCCCCAGATCACTCTTCACCTGCACCACTCTCATTAGGTAAATGGCAGTAGTCATCTCTGTTCCTCTGAATTTTTTCTGTAGCCTTGGAGGAAGAAACCTTCCTTTTTGTAGGCCAGCCTCTGCTCAGATCTTTATTTGAATTTTTCAGGAATTGTTCTTTATCCACTGTTTTGCTTGACCTACTTAGTTTTACAAGTACAAACACAATGCAGTGGGATTCCATAATGTTACATACAAAATTAGAAGTTAAAAATTGTATAACTTATACTTTATTGTCTTTTGCATGGTTTTCACAAATTTAAAAAGGATATTCAATATTTATATCTTTTTAGTTATTATACAAGTATTTTTGCAGCATAGTATTTATCACTTTATCACCTATTATTGGATATTTTGTTTATTTTTCAGTTTTTTGCTATATTATATTTGCTACATTATAAGTATTACATCTTAGAATATCATCCAGTCCTTTTCCATATTTTGGATTGTTTTTAACAGCTTTCCACCAGTAGCATCTCTTTAAAATATGATTTTATGACTGATCTTCTTGAGAAATTGCTGTCATAACCTACTAAACTACAAAACATACTCTGGCAGTATCCAGGAATGACCTCTATGCTAACAAGTCCAGTGGCAGCATCTTCCTGAACATATCTGTGATCCTGTTCACCATCCCTCCATTTTAAAGTCTCTTGATTTTCCTTATGGGTTTGAAGCTTAGCTCTACCTTTTTGATCTCAACCTGTTTACCTGACCTTTCTGAATTTTAGTCTCCTTATTGGCACAATTATGTTTCCTTATCTTATTCTTTTGGAATAAATAACACATAAAGTCACAAGCACAATGTCTGGTACATAGTACAAGATTATAATTGTATCCTTTTATTTTTTGTCTCTGGCCCCTTACTTCCTGAATAGATCTTTGTCATCTTGGCAAAAAAAAAAAAAGAAAAGAAAGAAAGCACTCGGTAACCTCTGAGATAGGAAGATCATGATTCCAGGTATATTTCTAACAGAGTGGGATTACTGTTAGTCTTTCTAACAAGTCACAATTTTGTAGTAAGATGTGGTTGTGAGAAATGTGTTTGAGCTACCCGAAAATGAATGTTTGGATTTTCTCTCACAGTTTCACATGGAGTATTCTTGTTGTGGATGAAGCTCACAGATTGAAAAACCAAAGTTCTCTGCTTCATAAGACACTTTCAGAGGTAAACCCAAAGGATAGTCTTAGTTTTTATATATCCCTCCTTCATTTTTTAATTGACTTATTTTTCAGAGCAAGTTAGGTTTCCAACAAAATTTAGGGGAAGGTATAGAGAGTTTCCATATGTCCCCTGTCCCTTTACAAACATGCTCTCCCCATTCTCAGCATCTCCCTGAAGAGAGATATTAAAACTAATGAACCTGCATTGACACATAAGAATAACCCAGAGTCCATAATTTATGGAATCACTTTTTCTGTTGCACATAATTTAAGTTTGGAAAAACCAGTATTAACATGTATTCACTGTTATAGTATCACACAGAATGGTTTCACAGGCTTAAAAATTCTATATCCCATGTATTCATAAGCCTTTTAAAATTTACCCTTACTTAATAATTTTAATTACTTAATTAGACACTCTAGTTGTTTACTTAGATGTATTACAGACTTATTTTATCACATGAAGACTTTTTTATCTAGAAACCATTTTTATTAAATATATTTTTATATTTAAAATCTTATAATGTTTTAATCTGTTGATCTCCTTTTTAAAATTTATATTCTGAAACAACTCATAAATTTTTGAATTTAGATAAATTACTCCATTTTTATCCATTGAAATACTTTGTTACTTACAGAATTCTATTTAAATACAGTTGAAACTTTTGGACCCTTTATATAGAATAATACCTGTTAAGACCTATAGTAACCATGTTTTCAGTGATAACATGAAGTAAATTTAAATTCTTCTTTTACTTACCAATTTATGAAAACACTAAAAATGTTTTAAGTATATTACTCTGTGGAATTTAAGGAGTTAAGACTACTTGATGTTTTATTTAACAGCATTTTAACTCTTTAAACCAATCAGATATCTCTGAGAAACACATCCATGATCAATCCTATATATGTGAAATCTAATTTAGTTATTTTTCTAACAACCAAGATATCAGAGAATTGTATTGAGCTATATTAGTCATTTCGTTCCTGTTGAAGAAAAACCTAGAAACAATGAATATTAGACATTTTATTAAATTAACATTTTATTTACTTTTTTACCACCTGGAAACAAAGCTGTGTTAGTAACTTGAAAGCCATACTTTTGTTTACCCAATTTAAAAACCTTTTAAATCATGTAAATCAAAAGCATTTGGATCCATTTTTAAAAATTTTAATTTATGAGCTTTTATGTCAATTTTGGTACCAAATATATGTAGACATGATAATACACCAGTGTACATATACATAAAATAAACAGATGGACAAAGGCCTTATAGCTTATTTTTAAAACCCATTAGATTGAGAGTTAACCCTTGTAAACTGACCTCTGAATGAAACAGAGCATTAAGAAAACCTTATATTTGGATAAAATAGGTCTGATAAAAAATTAATTTAGGCACACCAGGTCAAAATTATGAACTCAATAAAATAGAAATTTAAAGTCATTTTGCACTCCATTCTGATGTGGTCCCTCCCATTGGAGATGAAAAGGAATTAAGAGAATAAGACAAAGGTTATGCCCTGTCCTTCCCTGAAGGAATTTCAAGAGGAGACAGCAAGGTAGCTGCTTCCAGTGGTCTCCTGGGAGAGCTCCCTCAGGTTGGGGTCTTGCTCTAAACCAGTTTTTCTGGTCTCTTGGATAGCAGCCATCAAAATTTTAGCCTGGCATTTTGGTGGACCAACTCCAATAGTTGGAAGTTCCTATTGGCAGCAGTTTACATTTTAATGTAAGCTTCAATGAACATGGCTAAAAACATTTGTAACCATTTTTTTTACCCAAATTTGACTATAAAACATTTGATCAGGATGTTCAGGTTGTCCAAAGACAATTCGGTGGACCCCTGAGGGGGCCATCTGACCTCAAAAGTTGGTCATTCTCTCTCACAGAATTTAGAGAGAGAAAAGACATTGCAGTGGGTTCCGTAGTCACTGGCTCTCTTCTGGAATTCCTGGAAATTAGTTAACTTGCACTGGAGGGGAGTACATGACCCATGTACTGACATGAGGAAGACTGACCCATGCTTACGCTTAAAGGCAAAAAAAAAAAAAAAAAAAAAAAAAAACAGAAAAGGACAAACAAACACAGAACAGATAAAACACCTGAAGACACGGACAAGTGGCCTACTCCAGATTCCAGACCAGAGGAACTGAGCAACATCTTGCCAGTCCTGGACTCAGGAAGTAATGCTGCATCCAACCTTCCTCAGAGTTCCCAGATGTGGATCCACCTGAAACAGACTTACCGGTCTCCCAGGGGTGCAGAAACAGGTGACTCTCAGAGAATTTAGTTCAGTCCTGGGGTGGGGCTCCACAGACCATGCAGCCTGGAGCTGAGGAATGTCTCTCAGAGGACTTCCCCTAGGAGCAACATTGTGGCCTCTCCCCTCGCAGGAATTTCCAGGTCAGTGGTGAGAGGTTATTGCTCACCACACAGTGAGAATCTCGCTGGGGCTTCCAAATGTTATGGGGCACAACTTAAGAACAGACCAATCACCACTGAGAAGTACAAATTTGAGAGTCTTTATTAAGCTGGCCAGCAGACTGTCTCACACAATGCCCCAAAAAAAGGCTATTGGGAGAATAGCCCCGACAACAGGGTTGTAGGGTTTCTTATACCAAAAATCACATTAATCATAAGTGTCTACTGTTATGATTCAAAATTACACATTAACATCATGAGATCATCAACAGAGGGGGAAGTGGGTCAAAATGACCCTTACCTAGGAACAAACTAAAGAATGGTTACTAACATCCACACAATCACTACTCACATGGTACTTGTTTAGGAGCAATAGGGATCAAAAGAGAGCAATGTTTCTTTACATAGGAATTATCATTCTTTATTGTTAAACATGCCACACTAAGTAACTGATGATGGGCACAGAGGCAGGGTGTTCTGTTGGGAGAAGCTTATTTTCTACATAACATGGAGTCTCAGAGCAAAATGGAATCTGTTTAGTCATTTCCCTTAGAGTCTGGCCTATAATATTCTCATGGAGACAGAGCTGTCAGCCCATCACAGTTCCTCTTTTCCTATTAGTATCCATTTGATTTCTGTAGTCTGCCTAATTGCTCTGGCTAGAGTTTCAAGGACAATGTTGAATAGACATGGTGAAAGAGGACATCCCTGTCTTGTTCCCATTTTTAAAGGGAATGCTTTCAGTTTTTCTCCATGAAGAATGATGGTGGCCATGGGCTTAGCATAAATAAACTTTACATGTTCAGGTATGTTCCTACTATCCCTATTTTTTCTAGTGTTTTGAGCATGAAGGGATGTTGTATTTTGTCAAATGCTTTTTCTGCATCAATTGAAATAACCATATGATTCTTTTCCTTAAGTCTATTGACATGATGGATTTGCATATGTTAAATCATCCTTGCATTCCAGGGATGAACCACACTTGATTGTGGTGCATGATTTTCTTAATATGTTTTTGGATATGGTTTTCCAATATTTTGTTAAGAATATTTGCATCTATATTCATCAACTCCTTTTCTGGTTTGGGTATGAGGGTGATATTAGCTTTATAGAATGACTTTGGTAGGGTACCCTCCTTTGCTATTTCCTGGAATACTTTGAGAAATATTGGAATGAGTTCTTCTTTGAAGGTCTTGTAGAACTCGACTGAGAATCTGTCTAGTCCTGGACTTTTCTTGGATGGTAGGTTTTTATTGGCTTCTTCTGTTTCATTGCTTGATATTGATCTGTTTAAATTGATTATGTCCTCCTGGTTCAGTTTGGGAGGAGCATATGTCTCTAGAAATTTGTCAATGTCTTCGGTAGTTTCTATTTTGTTGGAATAGAGATTTTCAAAGTAGTTTCTCCTTATGTTATGTATCCCAGTGGTGTCTGTCATAATATTTCAGTTTTCATCACAACTTTTAGTAATTTGAGTTTTCTCTCTCCTTCTCTTTGTTAGTGTGGCTAAGTGTTTGTCTATTTTGTTTACTTTTTCAAAGAACCAACTTTTTGTTTTGTCAATTTTTTGAATTGTTTCTTTTGTTCCAATTTCATTGATTTCAGCTCTGATTTTAATTATTTCCTGTCTTCATTTACTTTTGCTGTTATTCTGTTCTTCTTTTTCTAGGGCTTTGAGCTGTAATGTTAGGTCATTTAGTTGTTGCCTTTTCATTCTTTTCTGGAATGCACTCTATGCAATAAATATTCCTCTTAGTAATGCTTTCACAGTGTCCCAGAGATTTTTATATGTTGTATCATCGTTCTCATTGACCTCTAAGAATTTTTTTTATCTCAACCCTGATGTTTTCTGTTTTCCATGTTTTATTCAATAGCATATTAGTCTCCAGGTGTTGGAGTAATTTCTGTTTTTTATTTTGTCATTGATTTCTACTCTCAGTCCATTATGATCTGATAGAACACAAGTCAGTATCTCTATTTTTTTTTTTGCATCCCCTAAGGGCTTCTTTGTGGCATAACATATGGTCTATTTTCAAGAAGGTCCCATGTGCTGTTGAGAAGAAATTGAATCTGCTCATTGATGGGTGGAATATTCTATATATGTATATTAAGTCTACATTATTGATGGTGTTATTGAGTTCTATGATTTCTTTGGTTGGTTTTTGTTTGGAAGATCAATCTAGTGGTGACAGCAGAGTGTTAAAGTCACCCAGAATTATTGTGTTGTGGTCTATGTGATTCCTGAAATTGAGAAGGATTTGTTTGATGTACAGGGATGCACCATTGTTTGGGGCATAAATATTTACTATCGTTATGTCTTCCTGATTTATGGTTCCCTTAAGCAGTATGAAATGTCCTTCTTTATGCCTTCTGACTAACTTTGGCTTGAAATCCACTTTATCTGATATAAGGATGGAAATCTCTGCTTTTTTACTGAGTCCATGTGCATGGTAGTTTTTTTCCCATCCTTTCATCTTTAGTCTGTGGATGTCTTTTTGTATGACATGAGTATCTTGCAGGCAGCATATTGTTGGATCTTTCTTTGTAATCCATTCTGCCAGTCTATGTCTTTTGATGGATGAGTTTAGCATTAATGTTCATGGTTACTATTGAGATATGATTCATATTCCCAGTTATTTGGGCTTATTTTTTGTTTTTAAGATGGCTTGGTTTCTCCTTTGAGTGTTTTTCTCTAAGGTAGTTCCTCCCTTTGCTGACCTCCATTGTTGTTTTTTATTTCCTCCTCATGGAATATTTTGTTGAGAACATTCTGTAGCACAGGCTATCTATTTGTAAATTCTTTTAACTTTTGTTTATCATGGAAGAATTTTATTTCATCTTCAAATCTGAAGGTTAGTTTTGCTGGGTATAGGATTCTTAGTTGGCAACCATGTTCTTTCAGAGATTGAAATAAGTTGTTTCAGGCCCTTGTAGCTTTTAGAGTCTGGATTGAGAAGTCCACTGCCATCCATATTGGTCTCTGCCTATATGTAATCTGATACTTTTCTCTCACGGCCTTCAAAATTCTATCCTTATTTTGAATGTTAGGCATTTTTATTATAATGTGCCTCGGTGTGGGTCTGTTGTGATTTTGTGCATTTGGTGTTCTATAAGCCTCTTGTATTTGATTTTCCATTTTATTTTTCAAGTTTGGGAAATTTTCTGATATTATTTCATTGAATAGGTTGTTCATTCCTTTGGTTTGTATCTCTGTGCCTTCTTCAATCCCAATAATTATTAAATTTGATCTTTCATAATGTCCAATAGTTCTTGGAGATTCTGTTCATGATTTTGTACATCTTCTCTGTTTGGGCAACTTTATTTTCAAGATTCAATATTTTGTCTTCATTTTCTGAGGGTACTGTTTTCCAAGTGGTCTAGTCTTTTGGTGATGCTTTCCATTGAGTTTTTTCTTTGGTTTATTGTTTTCTTCATCTCAAGGATTTCCTTTTTTTTTTTTTGAGAATATCTCTTTTTTTATTATTGTATACAAATGGAATACATGTTGTTTCTCTATTTGTACATAGAGTCAAGGCATACCATTTGTGTAATCATATGTTTACATAGGGCAATGATGTTTGATTATTTTTTCCCTTCCCCCACCCCTCCAACCCCTCTTTTCCCTCTATACAGTCCTTCTTTCCTTCATTCTTACCACTATCCTTATCCCTAACCCTAAACCTAACCCTAAACCTAATGCTGAGAATATCTCTTTTTTGAAATGACATTTTGTTTCCTGCACTTGTTCTTTCAGCTCATTGGTATTATCATTCATTGCCTGCATTTACTCTCTTATCTCATCTATTGCTTCACGAATCATCTTAATCATGTATAATCTGAAGTCCTTTTCTGACATTTCTTCTACCATACTGTCATTGGATTCTATTAATATAGAATCTAGATTTGTTTCAATCATTTTCTTCCCTTGGTTTTTCATACTGTTCACGTATATCTTCCCCTCTAGCAGTGCAGATCTGGGGTATTGCAGATTTTCCCCTATAGGCTTATAGTGGCCCTATAGGTTTCCAAAACCTTTTCTTTAAGGGGAGATCAATATTAGCAGTGCCCAATTCAGACACTATGCAATCCTAGACCAGATAGCCCCTATGAGGACAATAACAAAATTGTCATAATAAACAGAATGAATTCAAATATTATCATTAGTCAAACAAACAGATTTGCAATAAAGTCTGCATTTTCTAATGGAGGACAAAGAGGATGCAGAGGGATGTAGAATGTGACTGTTAATGGGATAAGAAAAGAATATACAGAAGTTCTAGATAATAGAAAGTGTAAGAGTGTAATCAAAAGAAATTGGATATTAGCATGCAAAAAAGGGAGAAAGAGACTCTGAGGGAACAGGTAAACAAATGGAAAAGAGAGCAAGGAAAGTAAAGAAATAAAAACTTAAAATTTTTCAATAAGGAGAAAAAAGAAAATCTACAGTATAACAGTCATATAGTAATGAAACCTCCCAGTGTTCAGTAGCCTGATGCATGAGAGGTACCTGACATTGAGCTTCAAGTATCCAGCAGTTGTCTCAGGATGGGACTTGTTCCACCTAAAGATCGGAGCTCCAGCTTCCAGGATTATCTAAGATGGATGCTCTGTCTTCCAAATGTGTTGGCAAATGGGGAGCTTCAGCTCAGGGTGTGGACATGGTCAGCTGGAGGTCTTGGAGTTGGTGTGTGGTTGGTCAGGCAGGGGTCCTGGAGTTTGGGTGTGATTGGTGTGGTTGTGGGATCCTGGAGGCCAGGTGCAGTCATCTGGGGTCCTGGTGATAGGGGCAGTCAGTTGGTCTGGGGGCCATGGTGGCAGGGAGCAGTCAATTGATGTGAGGGTCCCAGAGGCACAGAGTCACCGGTCAAGCTGAGGGCTCCTGGAGACAGGGCTCAGTCAGTCTGTCCAGGGGTCCTATGGGGCCTGTCTGTTGTCTCAAAATGGTGGCAGCCACGTGTAATCAAACCTGCAGGTACTGTAACAGTGAACTTCCAGGCAACAGCAGGCAGCTGATGCTCTACTGGCTGTTGGCAGTTTGCTGACTGTTGTCAGATGATCGGGAGGAGGTGAACCTTGTGTCTTGGGTGATGAATAGGTGTAAGGCAGGCGATGGACAGGTGAGAGGCAGGCAAATGGTGGATGATAGGTGCCTTCTTCTCTCAAAAAAGGCATTGATATGCTGGCAACTGCAGGTGGTCACAGCAGACAAATGGGGTAAACATCAGGGGATTGATAAGCAGCAAAAACTGCCTCACCAAGAAACAGATATCCTCTGCTTGAAACTGGAGTTATGGAGTGACAAGGAATACAGCCTCCCTCTAGTC
Source organism: Sciurus carolinensis (assembly GCF_902686445.1). Lineage (NCBI taxonomy): Eukaryota > Metazoa > Chordata > Mammalia > Rodentia > Sciuridae > Sciurus > Sciurus carolinensis. The sequence goes on from NW_025920111.1 coordinate 1,232,014, forward strand.
CACCATCTTGGATCTCCCTTGTGCTTATTTTTGAGGTATGTGGTATTGGTGTTTTGATTCATGTATACATTGAGTAGTGCTCAGTTTAGATAATTAGCATATCATATACTCAAACTTCTTTATGTTGAGTATATTCAAAATTGTGTCTGAATTCTAACTGGTTTGAGATATATAATGCATTATTGTTAGTTATATTAAAATGTTCAATGTCATTAATCATCAGGAAAATGCAAATGATGACCACAATGAGAAACTACCTCACCCCAGTGAGAACAGATATTAGAAAAAAACAACAACAAAAAAAACTAACGAATGCTAGCAAGGATGTGGTGAAAGTGGAATTCTGATATACTCCTGGCAGGAGTAAATTTGTCCAAACATAATGGAAAACAGGATGGAGTTTCCTCAAAAAACAATAATGAGAACTGCTGTACAATTCAGCAATCCCATCAAATGAAGGGACATCAACATGTCACAAAGATATCCCTATTCCTGTGTTATTGCAGCACCATTCACAGTACCCAAAATTTGGAACTAACCTAAATGTACATTAGCAGATAAAAGAAGAAATTGTGGTGTATGTACACAATGGGATACTATTCAGTCATAAGATAACATGAGTATCAGTGTTTTCCAGGCTAGAGATATGTTGTAAGGTACTGTCCTGTGAGGGTGGGTGGCAGCAGCAAGTCACAACTCCCCAGTTCCCCAGGTGAACATGAGTGTAAATACCTAATACTCTACAGTGTTCTATGTTGTCAGTGGTGTTTAGACACAGGTATTCAATAAATTACATGAAGTATTCAACAGTTTTCATAAAATATTATTATGTTAGATTATTTTGCCTGAGTTGACTATTGTAATTGTTTGTGCACATTTAATGTAGGGTGGGCTAAGCTGCAATGTTTGGTTTGTTAGGTCTGTTAAATACATTTTTTACTTACATGATATTTTCAATTTGTGATGGGTTTATAAGAATGCAATCACTTTGCAAGTCCAGGAGTGTTTGTACTATGAAAATTGCTATACTAACCTAGAATGCAGAATTAGCTTGAAATTGAGGAAAGTAAATTGCTGTATGTTCTCTAGTAGTTCAGTGCCTTTGTTGTATTTTTGAACCACTCTCTTGTATTTTTTTTCTTACACAGCAAGTGAACTACACAACCTCTTCCAGCCATTACTGCTGAGGAGAGTAAAAGCTGAGGTAGCTACAGAGCTTCCCAAGAAGACAGAAGTAGTGATATACCATGTCATGTCAGCTTTGCAGAAAAAATACTACAAGGCTATTTTGATGAAAGACCAAGGTAATCAGAGGGTAGTTCATCCATTTAGAAACTAAATGAGGATGTGATTTGGGGGCAGGGAAATATTTTATAATTACACTCACTTTGTATAGCAAGAAAATAGAGTAATATTTTGTATTCTGAATGATACTCAGGTCAGCTGCAGTAAGACGATGGCAGTGTTAAGTGTATCAGTCTTAGTTGTTGCATGATGAAATTTCCCTTTTTTCTTTTGCCTAGTTTTTCTTATTCCTTACAAGGAAGCAAACACTTTTAAATATCCATTCACACCTTTTGTCCTCTATTTGCTTTTTTCCCCCTCTTAAATCCACAATAGAAGTTAAAGAAGGAAATTTCAGAAATTTCCACTCATTATAACAAACCACCCCCAAGTTCAATTTATAGACTTTCTTCTCAAAACAAAGTGACGTATAGGAAAGTTCCATGTGGATATGTTATTAATTCTCAGTGCAGATGAGCCATTGGGAGTTAGTGTAAATTTGAGGAATGTCCAATAAAATTAGTAAGGTTATTTATAAAGAGTTGGGTTTGTTTTTGTTTTTGTTTTTGATTTGTTAGTCCATTTTTCTTTCTCTCTTCAAAATTACAGATGCATTCGAAAATGAGATGGCAAAGAAAGTTAAACTTCAGAATAGCTTATCCCAGCTTCAAAAGTGTGTGGATCACCCATATTTGTTTGATGGTGAGGCAGTGTCCTTTTTCTCCACATTGTTTTTTCTTTAGTAGTTCTGGGTCCAAAATCATAGCAGAATTCTTCAAAAAAAAAAAAAAACCTATCTGTATTTACTGTATGTATTTTGCTTATTCTCATTTTCTCTATATTATCTAATGTTATTCAGATTTCTTCAGATGTTCCTGTAATACCCCTTATAGCTATGTTTTTCTTTTCCTCTCTTAATCCAAGATCCATAGATTCTGTATTGCATTTGCCATGTCTCTATTTTTCTGCAATCTAGAAATGTTTTTAAGCTTTTGGGGGGGTGCAGGGAGGGGACCTTTTTGTCTTTCATGATGTTGACAGTTATGGAGCATAAAACTGGTAGTTTTACAGAATGTGCCATAATCTGAATTTGTCTGAGCATTTCTTCATGATTAGATTTTCTCTAGTCTTGAACCTACTCAGCCACTATGCCAAGTTCACTAGTGATCTTTGTGATGCCCAGTGATTGTCAATTCACATTTCAGTTAACCTCTCAGAAACCCTTGACACAGTAGATCACTTTTTCCTTGAAATACTCTTCACTCAGCTTCTGAAGTAGCATTTTCACTTGCTTTTCCTCCTGCCCACATGCTTCTTAGAATCACTTGCTGCTTCCCCTTCACCTTACTGACTTCTGTATGTTTCTAAACATTGCTTTAGTGCTTGCCTACAAAACTGATGTGTTGTGTTTTCATTTTCATTCAAATAATGTTTTTTTTTAACATACTCTGATAGGCAATTCTCTGGCCATGGAGGCTCCAGTATAGAAAGAATGCAAAAGGTTTGCTGTACTTGTGTTAAAAACTTTTTGCCAAGTAGCACTGTGAACTATTTAAAAGTTTAACAGAATCTTAAGCATATGCACATTAGAATATTTTTTTAAGGAAGAAGAGGCATTAGGATTGTAGATTTTGAAGGAAAACTTCAAGAATATTCTTTAAGTTTTTAAAATTTGTTTTAATTAGTTGTACATTATGGTAGAATGCATTCATAAATTTTTAAGATCATACATAAATCAAGTATAATTTCTCACTTTTCTGATTATACATGTAGGATCACATCAGTCATGTAGTCATGTATATACATGAGGTAAAAATGTCTGTTTCACTCAACTGTCCTTCTTACCCCCATACCCCTTCCCTTCCATTCACTCCCTCTACCTAATATAAAGTAACTCTATTCTTCCTCTACCCCAACTTATTGTGAATAAACATCTGCATATCAGAGAAAACATTTGGCCTTTAATTTTGGGTGTTTGGCTTATTTCACTTAGCATGACATTCTCTAACTCCATCCATTTACCAGCAAATGCCATAATTTCATTCTTTTTTTAAAGCTTAGTATTCCATCATATATACATACCACATTTTCTTTATCCATTCATCTGTTGAAGGGCATCTAGGTTGGTTTCATAGTTTAGATATTGTGAATTGAGCTGCTATAAACATTGATGTGGCTGCATCACTGTAGTATGCTGATTTTAAGTCCTTTAGGTATAAACCAATGAGTGGGATACCTTGGTCAAATGGTGGTTCCATTCCAAGTTTTCTGAGGAATCATCATACTGCTTTCCATAATGGTTGCTCCAATTTGCATTCCCAGCAGCAATGTATGAGTGTACCTTTCTCCCCATATCCTTGTCAACATTTATTGTTGCTTGTATTATTGACAATTACCATTCTAATTGGAGTGAGAAGAAATCCTAGAGTAGTTTTGATTTGCATTTCTCTAATTGCTAGCAATGTTGAACATTTTTTCATGTATTTGTTGATCGATTGTATAAGTTCTGTGACATGTCTGTTAGTCCATTTATTCATTGGGTTATTTGTTTTTGGTGTTAATTTTTTGAGTTCTTTACATATCTTAGAGATTAATGCTTTATCTGAGGTGCATGTGGTAAAGATTTTCTCCCACTCTGTAGGCTCTCTCTTCACATTGATTGTTTCTTTTGCTGAGAAGCTTTTTAGTTTGAATCCATTTCATTTATTGATTCTTGATTGAACATATTGCACTTTAGGGGTCTTTTTAAGGAAATCAGATTCTAGGCTGACATAGTATATATTTGGGCTTAGTTTTTCTTCTATTAGGCCTGAGTCTTTGATCCACTTTGAATTGAGTTTTCATGCAGGGTGAGAGATAAAAGTGTAATTTCATTTTGTTGCATGTTCTTTCCATTATTCCCAGCACCATTTGTTAAATAGGCTATTTTTTCTCCAGTGAATATTTTTGGCACAATTGTCTAGTATGAGATACCTGTTTTTATGTGGGTTTGTCTCCATGTCTTCTATTCTGTACTCTTGATCTATGTGTCTCTTTTGGCACCAAACCTTGCTGTTTTTATTACTATACCTCTGGTAATGTGATGTCTCCTCCTTCACTATTCTTGTTAAGGATTGCTTTGGCTATTCTAGATCTCTAATTTTTCCAAATGAATTTCATGATTGTTTTTTCTAGATCTATGAAGAATGTTATTGGGATTTTAATAGGAATTGCATTAAATTTGTATACCACTTTTGGTAGTATGGCCATTTTGATTATATTAATTCTGCCTTTCAAGGAGCATGGGAGGTCTTTCCATCCTCTAATGTCATCCTCAGTTTCTTTCTTTACTGTTCTGTAGTTTTCATTGTAGAGTCCTTTCACCATTTTTTTTTTGAGGCTACTGTGAATGGGATAGTTTACTCTCTTTTGGAGGGAGGGGAATAATTATTTTTATTTCTCTTTTAGTGAATTCATTACTAATGTATAGGAAGGCATTTAATTCATGGGTATTGATTTTTTATCCTCCTACTTTGCTGAATTTATTTATTAGTTCTAGAAGTTTTCTGGTGGAATTTTTTAGATCTTCTAAATAAAGAATCATGTTAATGGTAAATAGTGATAGTTTGAGTTCTTCTTTACCTATATGTATACCTTTAATTTCTTTCTCTTTTCTAATTGCTCTGGCCACAGTTTCAAGGACATTGTTGCATAAAAGTGATGAAAGGGCATCCTTGTTTTGTTCCAGAATTTAGAGGGAATGCTTTCCAATTTTTCTCCATTTAGAATTATGTTGGCCTTGGGTTTAGCATATGTGGCTCTTATGATGTTGAGGTATGTTCCTACTATACCTAAGTTTTTCTACATTTTTAAACATGATGGGGTCCTGTATTTTGTCAAATTCTTTTTCCACATCTACTGAGATAATGATTCTTGTTTTTAAGTCTATCGATATGATGAATTACATTTATTGTTTTCCATATGTTGAACCAATTCTGCATCCCTGGGATGAACAACACTTGATAGTGGTGCACTATCTTTTTAATATTTTTGGTAGAAATTTTCCAGGATTGTATTTAGAATTTTTGCATTTGTGTTTATCAAGGATATTGGTCTGAAGTTTTTTCTCCTTAATGTGTCTTTGTCTGATTTTGGTATCAAGGTGATATTAATCACATAGAATGAGTTTGGAAAGGTTCCCTCCTTCTATTTCATGGAATAATTTGAGGAGTATTGGTATTAATTCTTCTTTGAAGATCTTGTATAACTCAACTGAGAATCCATCTGGTTCTGGGCTTTTATTAATTGGTAGACTTTTGATGGTGTTTCCTATTTTATTACTTAAAATTATTCTGTTTAGATCATGTATGATCTCCTGATTCAGATTAGATAGGTCATATGTCTCTAGAAATTTGTCAATGTCTAAAGTATTTTCTTTTGTTGGAGTATAAATTTTCAAAATAATTTCTAATTATTCTGTATTTCAGTTGGGTCTGTTGTGATATTTCCTTTTTCATCTTGTATTTTGTTAATTCAGGTTTTCTCTCTCCTTCTCTTCATTAGTGTGGCTAGGGATTTATCAATTTTATTGATTTTTCAAAGAACCAACTTTTTGTTTTGTCAATTTTTTTCAGTTGCTTCTTTTTTCAATTTCATTGATTTCAGTTCTGATTTTATTTATTTCCTATCTTCTCCTGTTTTTGGTGTTGATTTGTTCTTCTTTTTCTAGGGCTCTGTGATATAATGTTAGCTCATTTATTTGTTGACTTTTTATTCTTTTAATAAATTAGCTCAATGCAGTGAACTTTCCTCTTAGTACTGCCTTCATTGTGTCCCAGAGATTTTGGTTTGTTGTATCCATATTTTCATTTACTCTAGGTATTTTTTTTCATTTCATCTTTGATTTCTTCTACTATCCATTTGTCATTCAATAGTGTATTAGTCTCCATATGTTAGGGTAGCTTCTATTTTTTATCTTATTATTGATTTCTAATTTTAGTCCATTATGATCTGATAGACTGTGGGGTATTATCTCCATTTTTTTGTATTTACTAAGAGTTACTTTGTGGCATAAGATGTGGTTTGCTTTAGAGAAGAATCCATGTACTGCTGAGAAAAATGTGTATCATTTGTTTATTTATGAAATATTGTATATATGTCTGTTAAGTCTAAGATATTTATTGTATTATTAAGTTCTATAGTTCCTTTATTTAGATTTTATTTAGTTCTGTCCAGTAGTGAGAGAGATGTGTTAAAGTCATCCAGTATTATTGTGCTGTGGTCTATTTGATTCTTGAAATTGTGAAGAGTTTGATGTACACAGGTGCTCCATTTTTGGGGGCACAAGTATTTATAATTTTATGTCTTGCTGATGTATAATTCCCTGCAGTAGAATAAAATGACCTTCTTTGTCCCTTCTGATTAACTTTGGCTAGAAGTCCACCTTTTCTGATATGAGGATGGAAACCCCTGATTGCTTCCACAATTCATATGAGTGATATGATTTTTCCCATCTTTTCACCTTCAGTCTGTGGATGTCTTTGCCTATAAAATGAGTCTCTTGGAGATACCATATTGTTGGATTTTGTTTTTTAGTCAAATCTGCAAGTCTATATCTTTTGTTTGATGAATTGGGACCATTAACATTCAAGGTTATTACTGAGATATGATTTGTATTCATGATAATTTGGTTTATTTCTGGCTTTTAATTTGATGTAGTTTCTTCTTTGACTATTCCTTTAGTGTAGTTTCTCCCTTTGCTGGTTTTCAATTTTTTTTCCCTCTTCATCCTCATGGAATATTTTGTTGAGAATGTTGTGTAGTGCAGACTTTCTAATTGTGAATTTTTTTAACTTTTGTTTTTCATGGAAGGTTTTTATTTCATCTTCAAATCTGAAACTTAATTTTGCTGGTTATAAAATTCTTGGTTGACATCCATTTTCTTTCCAAGCTTGACATATGTTGTTCTATGACCTCCTAGCTTTGTGGGTCTGGGTTGAGAAATTACTTGAGATCTGAATTGGTTTTCTCCTATATATAATTTGCTTTTATTTTCTCACAGCCTTTAAGAATTTACCCTTATTCTGTATTTTAGTCATCCTCATTTTAATGTGTCTTGGTGTGGGTCTGCTGCAATTTTGTACATTTGGAGTCCTGTAAGCCTCCTGTATTTGATTTCCCATTTTATTCTTTAGGTTTGGAAAATTTTCTGATATTATGCCATTGAAAAGATTGTGCATTCCCTTGGTTTATAACTCTGCTCCTTCATCTATCCAGATAAATCCTAAAATTTGTCATTTCGTGTTTTCCCATAATTCTTGGAAGGTCTGTTCATGGATTTTTGCCATCTTCTCTGCATGATCAACTTTTTTTTCAATAGTAAATAATATTGTCTTCATTGCCTGAGGTTCTGTATTCTAAATAGTTTAGTCTATTCGTGATACTTTCCATTACAAGTACAATTTGGTTTGTGGATACCTTCATTTCAAGGATTTCTGCTTTTTTTTTCCCCACAATCTCTAACTCTTTATTGAAGTGATCCTTCACTTCCTGTATTTTCTCTTTGATTTCACCCTTTATAACATCCTTTAATCATAGATCAGTTTAAATATGTACATTCTAAACTCCTTTGTGGACATTTCTTCTACTGTGATGTCAGTGGATTCTAATATTGGGGCATCTTGATTTGTTTGGGGCACTTTTTTCCCTTATTTTTTCATGTTGCTTGTGTGTTTTCCCACCTAGTTGTGCAAATCTGAGGTACTACAGATGCTACCCTGTAGAACTATATTGTCCCTGAAGTTTTCTAGTATACCACCATTAAGAGGGAGACCAACATTAACAGCACCCAGTAAAAACAATTCACAGCCTCAAATCTAATAGCTTCCACCAAGGTGTCCACTGCCCTCTAGCTATAAACAGCAATGATGAGTTCAATCACAGTCCACAATATAAACAGAAAATTTGCCAAAAGGATTTGCAATCTCAAATATTGGACACTGAGAAATCAGAAATAGTGCAGGACATGATGTTCATGAAGGAGAAAGAGAGAAACCACAAGCAAAAATCCACAGGAAGACTGGAAGAAGAACCAATAGAGATTGACTATCAGGGAGAGAAAAGTTAGAAAGGGAATCCAGAGAAACAGAGAAGGAAGAGGAAGAATATATATATATATAAAGAGAAAAAAAGTTAAAAATATAAGAATATACAGCAGAACTTCAAAACACCATGCATTTATCTCCATCATCAACAAATCCGTGCATGAAAAACACCATGCTCCAAATACAGTGGAGAGAGATGCCAGGGGAAAAAATAAAATCAAATAAATCTCAGGGGAAAATTGAAAAACTCTCTCTGCTAGCATCCAAAAGCTTCTCAGCCCTTCCCCTGACTTCCCACAAGACTGCCTGGCCCAGAGAGGCCCTGAAAGACCCAGTCACTATTCCAGCAGTCTGGGCCTCAGATGTCTTAGGTTTGACCGCGTTTCAGTCCCAAGATCTCAACAATAGTGGAATTTGGAAATACACCACCAGGGATGAGCAATCCTGAGAGACAATAACTAGATGGCAGCAACCAACACCACCAGGAGGAAGACCCCAGGTACAGCCAAACCCACAGGCACCTGACACTCAACCTCCAGGTCCTGGTGGGTGTCCCCAGACAGGTGCACCTTGACTCCCCAAGATGGCAATATCAGGAAACCCGCCAGAATCTCATACCTCCGGCTCTGAGTGGTGTCTCAAAATGGAGGCAATCATATGCAACCAAACCTGGAGTCTCCCTGGCAGCAAACCTCTGGGCAGTGGTAGAAGTCATAAGTGGCAGGGGGTTAGTGACAGCAGGCAGGTGCTCAGCAGCAGCTCAGTCATCTGTGTTGTTGGCAGTGGTGAGGGATCAGCATCCGCAGTGGTGGCAGCAGTGGCTGTAGCTGCAGTGGCAACCAGAGAGAAGACCTGCAGGTGACCTCCAGGGAGCAGCAGTACCTTTGGCAGCAGGGATGTCAGGGGCAGCAATGTCAGTGGCAGCAGTGTAGACTACAGGCGTGCCCAGAGAAAAGATCTGTGGTGTGCAGCAGCAGTTTGGGCAGCAGGAGCATCCAAAGAAAACACCTCCAGTCATCTGGGGCAGTGGCCTCAGGGGCACTTGTGCCCCAACTAAGAGAAGACCTCCAGGCAATGACCCCTTCCAGAATATTCTGACTGCCACCCCATACCTTGAGAATTACTTATGTACACCTAATCCTGTTTCTTGATCCCTTTTCTAGAGTGAGAGCCTTAGCATTTTATTTTTGGATCTTCTTGACCTTTGGCATCTCCCTTTGCCTCAGTTTTCTAAAGAGTGGGTTGGATTCCTAGGCAAGTATTTATTAGTCTTTTTGGATGTGCCAAGCTCTGCAATTGGTGTTAAACTGCACTGAGATAATAACGTAAGCAAATAGTTATAAAATGCCTCATGTAGATGTGACTAAAGGACATAATGGATTAAAAGGAGCAAGGGTTCTCTTGCTGTTGCCTACCTATTGACTTTTCTATTCAAGAAGTTTGCCCTGAGTCAGGGCATGTGATTGGGAATGGTCCCTTTCTTTTCCAGGTGTAAAGCCAGAGCCTTTTGAAGTTGGAGACCACCTGATTGAGGCTAGTGGGAAAATTCACCTGCTGGATGAGCTGCTGAACTTTCTGCATTCCAAATACAGGTATATGTACTGCTCTCAACTGGTGACTGTTTAAAACCTAATTAATGAGGAACTTATTTCATGAGACTGATTCAAGTTTTCCTCTTTTACAAGACCCTAATTCAGGGTCAACTTTCTCTGAAATTAAACACCCACACCATTTTATCTCATACCACTCCACTCTTCCCCACCATTATTCTTTCTTTCCTGAATTCCTATAGCATTTACAATCCCTCTCCAGTACTTGACAAGCCCTACCTTAATCTACTGCCTGATTGATCACTGTATGTTTACCTCATCCATCCAGCTATATTGTTTAGAGCCACAAGGAAAGAGTCAGCATTGAGCATTTCTTTTATAATTGCCTGCTGGTACTTTGTGTTAAATTGACACATAATAAAGGCTCAGTAAGCATTTATCCTTTTAACTTGTGGGGTTTGATTTAAACTCAAAGGGTAATTGGAATAGTCTTTCCCAGAAATGTGAGCTGGGTATCAGAAGACCAGAATTTCAAAATTGTCCATTTAGAATGACTATCCCAGGTGTGGCCTCAACTAACCTAAAACTTCAGATTTGGCAAAATTTTCCAATCTTTTGCAAGTTAAATAATTTCATGTATTACTGTGCTTAATTTTCTTTGACATATCAAGTATAGGTGTGTTAGAGATGGAGAAGAGCCCATAAATACCTTCCATCAAAGTTTTCTTTGTCCCAGACCCAGAAAGGTCTTCTCCAAAGTCATATAGCTAGCAAATATCAGAGATGAGATAAGAATTGAAGTACTCATCTTTGCTTAAGCTCAATGCTTTCCCAAAATTTGGGCTAGAATCTGGCAGGAGTTCTTCCTAACTCTTGATCTTATCTTTGTGGTAAGCTTAAATTAAGTTCATTTTCTTAAAAAAGAATATTGTTTTGTCAACACTGTACTTCTTTGTTCAGGCAAATTTTAAAACAGTGTCTGAAAACAAGAAGTTCTCAGCTTGATTTTGTTCTTAATGCATTATTTTGAATTCTTTCCTCTTTTCACTATCTGTATGCAAGTTTCCTCATGTATCATGGGGGATTGCTTCTCTAAAGTGATGCTTCTCAGACTTTTCTAGATGATAATGACTTACACCCCCAAGTGGGAAATAGCAGTAAATAGCTGACCACTGCTCTTTAGGATCTTGGGGAAGGGGTACACACATAAGTGAATCTTGCTGTTTTCCCTTCATGTGTTTATTTATTTCACTGTTAGAGTGAAAGTTTATATTTTATTTCATTGTGTGAAGTGACATTCCAGAAATAGGCTCCTTGGTTGCTCTAGGGTTTCCATAGTTACTAGTGAATTGACATGTGCCCTGAGAATATCACCACTGTAGCTTTATAACTGCTCTGAAGGATGCAGCTACCTGTGGAGGCACTTTGTAGTCTTACGTAAACTATGTAGAGTTTCTGAGAAAGTTATGTGACATTTATATTTCTACTTTAGCATTTGACTTACTTATAAATTTGTATTCTTTGATAAATTTTGTGTGAGGGCTAACTCACCTTAAATACTACTAGAGTTTCTCCTTTTCTTTTCCTTGCCAGAGGCCATTGAGTTTTACTTTTCTCCCAAATGACCCAGATGTTGGATATTCTCCAAGACTATATGGATTACAGAGGTGACACCCCTGGGCCACTACATTACTGAAGACTTTTTTAGATTTAATGATCAAATAGGTTCATAATGAATAATAAAGGGTGTGGAAATGTTACAGAGAAAGAAAGTGCAAAAACATTATTCAGAACCAAAAGAAGATGAGGAGAGGGGACAGCACTATGTGAAGCAGATGTGAAAATGTTGAGTTCAAAAATATGATAAGTCGAGTTTCAGTGACAGAAACTTTCAGTGTCTTGCAACATTCAACTCAACACTTGTGTACTTATTCAGGATTAGTAAGAAAATGAATATTGATAGTATAGAGATCACACAAATCATGCAGGGGAAGGTAAGAACAATTATTTCTATAAATAATAGGGAATTTAGGCAATTATCTGAGAACTCTGTTTTATATGTAATAAAATTGATGTGGGATAATGGGAAAAAGCTTAAATAGTGGATGATTTTTGAGCCTTTGTTAGATTATCAGCTGCAGAAATAAGAGTTTTAAAATTTAGTTTAGAGTGGTCTGTCAGATCCACTTGATGCCCTCCAAGTACTGCAGTAACCTGGAAAGTTTCAGAAATGCCATTGGCACATTGAGGAATCTCCACTGTCAAAACATGATGAATTTATAATTCCCCTTCCTGACCTGATCCATGGTGGTAACTGGAGAGCCTTAGAACTTCATTGAAAATCAGATGCTGGGTAATAAATCAGACAGGGTCCTAAGTGTTTGTATTAATGCTTGACTAAGTAAGGACTGTATCTCAGCAAATAGAAACTGCCATAGAGGGTGGATTTTTAGGGTTGCCTAGGACAAATCAAAACTGAATATTAACTGTTTTTAGTGTCAAAACTTTGGCTGAATGTGTTTTAAAAACCCAGGATAGAGTGTTATGGTGAGATTTTTTTCTGTAAAGTGATATATTGTCTCCCTAAATTTAGATTTTTTTTCCCATGAGATTTATTTAAAGTAGGATCATGCCTGAATATGGAAAAGACAATATAGGCATTTGGTTTAGGAATGACTTAACTTTTTTTTTTATTTCCTGAAGAGTCCTTGAAAAGAGTTAAGCTCTGTTTGTTTGTTGTTGTTCTTGTCTATTAAAGGCTACAGCTATTAGCATGTGGATGGTTCCGTGAGAGGAGAAGAGAGACATCTGACTATAAAGAACTTTGGACAGAAGCCCATTTTTATTTTTCTCCTAAGTACTGGGTCAGAAAAACCACATAAGTATTGATGAAAGAAGACAAAAAAGGACTGGTGTAGTACTTTTACATCCCAACCATTGATACATTTTTTTGTATTTCTCTGAAAGGTGAGGTTATTACCAAGGAGTATAATAAAAGGAGAGAATCAAGGCAGTTGACATAGCATAGTACTGGACTTCTACTTTGGAGCTCTTTTCTGTCCAACCTATCTAAGCTGTGATTGCACAAAGAAGTGAGGCTGGAACCTGAGCTTAATGGAAAGTATTTCTGATCTGCTTTGACCTCTGACCTGGGAAAGTACTGGATTTTTTTTTTAATTTTGAGGAAGTTTTATTTATGTTCAGTGGAGGCAGTTCTCCTTCCCAGCCCTGAATTTGGAAAATAAGATAATCTTGTTGCTAAGTTGCCCCTCCTCCATAAATACCCCTGGAATAGTGTTGTAAAGTTTAACAAACATTTTGTTATTTAAAATGTGTTCATAGTGAAATTGCCAGCTATTTGCAATTATTATGGAATTGTCCATATGACTTAAATCATAAATATCATATGACATCTGAGGTGCTTTGTCAGTTATGGGGTGCTCTCATATACTATTAAATAACTTGAAATCAGTTATGGGATATGGAATTTTCTTTACATCCTGAATCAAAAAGACCTTAAATCAATTTTGAATTCATAATCTGAGTCTCATTATCCTATTTTTATAGACCTTAATTCATATGTAATACATATAGGAATACAAAAACAATGTGTGTCCTTGATGAAAGAGAGATTAATATATTTATTAAAAGAAAGTTCAGATTTATTTTTAAAGCATTAAGTGCTTTGTACTATATGGGTATACAAAGAAGTGTTAGATATAATCCTTGAGTATAAGGAGATTATTTCTCCAGTGTATGTCTTTCTGTCTAAGAAACTCAATAATAATATATAATCAGACTCCTTTGGCCTCAGTCTCTTCCAAGGTCATGTGCCACACCCTGCATCAGAGGTATTCATTCAGCTGTCTCATGGTTAGTCTTAGGGGAAACTTGAAGGATCTGGTCAAATGCATCATCAGGTTGGGAGAGGAATTCCATTTGTGTTTTAAAGATTTTATTATTCATATTTAGAGAGCAGATATTTGAATCATCTAAAATTAGAAAGAAAGAAACCTCTGCTTTTTCATTAATCTCCTGGAAGCCTTAGTAGATTATCTAGGATCTAAAGCAGTCCTGGATGTTAACCTTTCCAAACACTGATTGTCATATTTGCTATCACGTTTTTGCTATAGTTCTACAGCATTTTCATTTAATGGGTTTCCTTCCAAGTTTCAAGAGGTGAGTTTATTACCACATATTGCCAGCAGGTGGCAGTGATAGCTTACAACTATGTCCCAAACAACTAAATACAGCTTAAAATATTCCTCTTAGTGAAGAAGAGCTGCACTAGCCAACTTGAACCCAAGAGGAAGATAATTTTTATGGTACACATTTTTAAATAAAATGATTGCCTAGGTAGTAGTAGGATATAGTGGATAAAAAGTTTCTGAAGCCAAGTGCAGTAGTGCATACTTACAGTCTCAGTTACTCAGGAGGTTGAGGCAGAAGGATGGTATGAGCCCTGGAGTTCAAGGCCAGTGAGGGCAGCACAGCAGAATCCTGTCTCAAACCCAGCAGTAATAACCACAGATTCTTAAATATGGGCTGGAGTCCTGACTCTCAGCTTCTAGTGGTGCAACTTCAAATAAGTCCCTTAATCTAGCTGTATTTCCATTTCAGCATGTGCAAAATGAGAATTATACTGGAAAGAATGCAGAGTTGTGAGGCTTAAAAGTTAATTTATGTAAACCATTTTGAACAATGCTTGGTGAATAGTAAAGTAGAAGTATAACTGTCATTATTGGATATAATTTAGCATCTCTCAGTAATCAGTCATTATTATTTCTTTTTTCCAACTTTAATTTTATATGAAGGCTTTAATGAGAATGTTCCTGCCTGACTTGTTTTGAGATCCAGCTGGGAGTTAGTAGTCCTTATGAAGAGGAACCCTTCATTCAACTCTTGGAACAAGTCCTTTTAGACTTGATTCAGCAATGAGCTGTAACAACCCTGGGAAGAATAGTCTGCTCTGTACTGGTTTTCACATTAATCAAAGAGAATATTGTAATTTGCCTTCATAGTAGTCTAAATTTCTGTAACCCAAGGTACTTCCTTGACCCTTTTTCTGAACCACTGAATAAAGACCAGAAAGTTGTTGCATTGAGTGTTCTAGTCTTGAATTGATTTTATGACTTTGTGTTTGATTAATGTGGAAACCAATTCAGGAAGACACATTCAAGTTTTCTCTAATCAGAGGCATGTATCATCCCATCTTCTCATTAACTGGTGTCAGGGTCTTCCTATCTTGTAGCTTGCAATTTTGTTTAAGTGCTTTTCTTAATGTGCATTGCAGACCTCTCCTTTTTTTAAATTCATATTTTAGTTGTAGATGGACACTTTTATTCAGATTTTTCACCAATGTGACTGAAAGACTTGACCTGAACAAGTATAGAGGAGATAAGTTTATTTGAGGGCTCATGGTTTCAGAGGTCTTAGTCCATAGAAGGCTGGCTTCATTCCTTGGGGCTCAAGGTGAGGCTGAGTATCATGATGAGAGAGTGTGGCAGAGGAAAGCAGCACACAACATGATCAGGAAGCAGAGAGAGACTCCACTTTCCATATATAAACTATATACCCCATATCTATGCCCCCAATGAGCAAGTTCCTTCAGCCACACCATACCTGCCTCTAATTACCATTCAGTTAATCCCATTAGGGATTTATTCAGATTTTTAGGCCAAAGCTATAATCCAATCATTTCTCCTCCAAACCTTCTTGCATTGCTTCATATGTGAGCTTTAGGGGGATGCCACATCTAAACCATAACAGACAATATCTTTATTTTGTTTATTTTCATGTGGTGCTGAGGATTGATCCCAGTGCCTCACACATGCTAGGTGAGCACACTGTCACTGAGCTACAGTGGCAGACCCAGACCTCTCATTTTTGGAGCTGTTTTCTGAAAGAGCATGTGTCCTTATTCACAGATTTTTCTAAGCAAAATCCAATCAAGTTTTTCAAACATGGCTTTACAGCATTAAATTAAGCATCCTTTTCTGCCCCTTACTTCTCATTCTGTTATATTTGATAATTAAATTTTCCCAGGTGAGGCAAAATAAGGTGAGGTGGCACTTTTGACACTCCAGGGCTCTGGAGTTGGGGGCAGAGATGTCAGTCTGAAGGAGGAAACCACTCAGTTGGACTGATTTCAGGTGTTCAGTATGACTGAGTCTAGCCTTGTGTCTGTTTTCCAGTTCCTTATTTGTATGTTGCTGATCATGTTTCTTTTTTGCATGGTTTTCAGGTGGAATTGGCATGAACTTAACAGCAGCAGATACTGTTATTTTTGTTGACAGTGATTTTAATCCTCAAAATGACTTACAAGCAGCTGCCAGAGCTCAACAAATTGACCAGAACAAGTGAGTGAGTAAAACATCTTCATTTTCCTGCTCTGTTGACTTGTAGTTCTGGATTGGGAGGAAGGTGAAGAATGTAGTCCTGACAACATTGTCATACTGGGAGTTGAGAACCACTAGGTTTTAACCCCATTTTGGCACTGACTTGCAGAGTCATGCTCAGCAGGTCACATGATCAATTCAGTCTCATTTTGTTAAAAATAAGAGTTAAATTACAAAATGATTAGAAGAAATTTTAGGCTTTAGTTAGAATCTAACTCAGTTTAAAAATGGAATTAAAGTTGGTATGGTGGCACATACCTGTAATCATAGCAACTTGGGAGGCTGAGGCAGGAGGATCACAAGTTCAAGGCCAGCCTTGGCAACTTACTAAAACCCTGTCTCAAAATAAGATATTTTGGGGCTGGGGTTGTGGCTTACTGGTAGAGCACTTGCCTAGCATGTGTGAGGCAGTGGGTTGAATTCTTAGCACTGCATATGAATAAATGAATAAAATAAAGGTCCATCAATATCTACAAAAAATTTAAGTAAATAAATAAAAATAAAACATTTTTTTAATAAAATACTAGGGATATAACTCATTGGTAATGCTCCCCTGGATTTGCTTCCCAGTACCAGGTAAAGGAAAAAAATGGGGTTAAGAGGTTGTGGAACTACCCTTTGACCTCAGGATAACATGCCTGCCAAGGGTTGTCCTTGGCTATAAATGAAGTTCCAATTGTGGTCACTTCATCATTCTTTCCCTGACTCTTTTGGGAAAGGTTCAGAGAGAAGTTGAGGCCAGATCTCTCTAACAAATGCTCAAGTCCAAATGAGCAATGTCCTTTGAATTGTTTTCTTAATATGGTCTTTGGTTCTGCTACCTTTTTGCTGTATTTTTATGGCATGCTTTTCTCCTCAGCTTTGCAGACTCATAGCACACTGCTCTCACTTGACTTACATACAGGGCTATGAAAGTTATTTAACTGATTGACCAAGACACTGTGGAAGAATTAGTTTATAGGAAAGCAGCTTCCAAACTGCAGCTCACCAACATGATCATAGGAGACCATTTTACTCTTGGAGCCCAGAAATTTTTGGCTGATGCTGACCTCCAGGTAAAATATGTTGTTCTTTTCTTTAAAGTCCCATGATTTATAATCAGTAATCTCTGTGAATGTGAATGCAAATAAAGAGTACCAGGATTAACCACCCTTTGTCTCCAGTTACACATTGGTTCATTAGCCTAATTCATACCCACTCAGTACCTACTACATGCAAGGTGCCATAGAAGCTAAATGAGTGTGAAACTTAAAGGCAGAGAAAATAGAATAAAGAGAATGGGCTTTAAACTGTCAAATTTGGATTAAGATTTATACCTTATCACTCACTGGATGTATGACTTTGAGCAGGTAACTTAACATCGAGGATATAATCTCTTTGGGGTTTCTAAAAATGAGTGTGCCACTAGTTATCTCAGAGAGAATTTGTTTGTTTGTTTGTTTTTGTTGTTGTTGTTGTTATTGGCTTTTAAAGAAGAACATGACTTAATCAGCAATGATTAATTCCATACCTCCTCTTTAATCCCAGACCCTTTGTGCAGTGACTTACAGTACTCATTTTATACCCAGAGGAGGATGAACAAGACTGGGAATTCAAAATTATACCATAGGATATATGGATGAAAGACTAGAGTTAATTTGCTTGAGGAAACAAAAATTAGATAGGAGTCAAATGCTGATGTGGAAGATTCTGGAGAGAGCTCTCTTTTGGAAAAAAGCTTAAAGTTATTCCATAGTAGCAGCTTTTGAGCTAAAATTAGAACCCATATTATAATGTACCCTAGGTCCTTTTGAGGAATTAGATACACAGAGATCAACCCCTAGAATTCTGGAATGATTCAGGGATGAAGTGAGCAAGAAATAGCTGACAAGGGCAGTAGCTATGGGAAGGTCTGCTGTAGGAAACATTGCAGAAAAGAAATGACAGGAGTTGACTCTTTTTTTGAGGCAGGAAGTGAGAGAGATAGCAAATTCAAAGATGACTTTAAGGCTTTAAGCCTGAATGATGACAATAGAATTAGGAAGATAGGTGGTAAAGTGTTAGGAAGGTGAAAATAATGTAGGCTTTAGTCAACAGGGTTTGTAGTAAAAATCAATATAAATTATCATTAGAGGGAGACTCAGAAAAGGAAGGAATTTCATTTACAAAAGTTCACAAGAAAAACCAGACTTTACTATCAAAAAATTCAAGAGGTATGCAAAAGGGGAAAAATTACACAGTATTATAAACAGAATTATCAAGTTTACAATTAGCCCAAGCGTGGGTTAAAAAAAAGCAGTTTTCTCTCACATACACTTGTATCTTTGCACATCAGCATTGCAAAAAGGGATCAGTGCTTTTTATTTTTAGGGAGTAATTGACATGCATGAAAAGTTCACAGTTTTTTGGGTACTAGAACCTGAAAGAAGAACCCTAGGTTTTGTTTGTTTGCTTGGTTTTTGTTTACCTTAGGGAGTAACTGTGGAGTCTGGCTTTTTCTATATTTTTAGTGTTCTGCATACTCATCTGTCATAGTGGCAGGGCAGCATTTTGTTTTCACACTATTGAAGAGGCAATTACAAATGTAAGGTGAAAGCTTGAGAGAGAAGTAGGTATATATTGTAGATGTCTAAATACATTTCTTCACAGAACCTTGAGAGATGAGTTCATTGTGGGCTGTAGTGAAGGTGAACATATTGGGAGTTAGAGGAAATGAGGTCTCAGATGCTCAAACTCTTCCCCAGTGTAGAGAACTCCAGGCATTCAATTAGGGGTTTCCCTGTGATGTGGTCTACCAGAACATCATTGTGAAGTGCACAGGTACAACTTCCTGCTGTGTGCCAATGTAGACTACTGACTGTTGGAGAGGACCTTGGTGGGACTTCATGCCCAGGCCAGGGGCAAAAAAATCTCTTTCTGTATGATTTTTTCCTCCCCATACAGACAATGAGTTATTTATGGTTTCTAAGGACAAGGGTAATAACTCACTACCTTGTCTCAAAAGAAAGCAGGGCATTTTTTAAATTATTAAAGAATCTAATAGTAAAAGATGTGGTTCTGGTTTGATAAATCTAAGCTGTGTAGAGTTGAGAAGTCCTGAAAAAGGAAAGCAAGTTCTTTATCCTGCAAGGAGAATACAACAGAAAAAGAGGGACAGATATAGATGTAGTGAACAATTATTGAATGCTTACTGTGTGCTAAGCATTGTCTGAGGTGTACTTTTTCCAGTTGTTTTATGAAGAAGAGTAACAGGAGAATGACATAGACAATATCTTTACAATTTTTAAGAAATTTTCCAAACATCATTCAGAGCCACTCTAATCCAAGCACTCTGTATCTTCCAAATACATGCTCTTAATTACTATAATATACTGTTTTTCATTTTTAAAAAAGGTAGTTCCTTAAAAACACATTGTGAGTGCTCAATAGCAAGGGAAGCCAGGAGATTTAAGTCCAAGGGAGTGGAAGGGAGGGTCCCAGTATGAACTGAGCTTCATCATAAATACTCGACTTTCTTCTATTTTGGTTACTAAATGCCAAAGCCATTTGCCTTGGTTTATATATATGTATTTTTATATTTTATGTTTATATATATAAATATATAAGTATATATATTAATGTAAGTAATTTATATACATATTTATGTATATGTCTCTCTGTATGTATACACACACACACATACATACTAAGGCTAAATATAAATATATCCAGGTATTTTCTTGCTTAGTTTTTATCTCAAGTGTTTTTAAGCTACAGAATACCTTTAAGTTTCCAAGTTACAAAATAGACACTCTAGAGATAACTAACCAAAACTAAAAGGGCAAAATGCAAATGAGGGCCCATCATGTGGATTCCAATTGTTTCAGAACTCTTAAGTGATAGTGCTTAGGAAGATGTAAAGTTGGAAGTAGCAAGTGAAAGCCAGATAATACTATCTAAGCTTTCTGGGTGGTTCCTGTAGCCTTAGGAAACAGACAGAATATCCCCTAGGGAGGAGTGAGAGGAAAGGGCAGGATAGAGAGTGAACAGTACTATTCAGGGAGATTGAAATTAAGAAAGGGTCTTTGGGCCTTGGTGATCAGGATTGTTATTGTTTTTCCAAGGTGTGTTCCATAAAGTAGTGAGGTAGGAAAGCAATTTGGCAAAGGAAAGGAGTCAGCTTATTGTGAAGTGAGGTACTGAGTGGCATCTTCTCTTTCTAAGAAGTTTGACAGTGAGAGAGGTAGGAAGGTAGCTAACAGGGTCTCTGACTTCTCTCAGGACTGCTGGAAGTATTTGTAAAAAATTGCTGGTGAGAAGTGCTATAGAAGATGCAGAAAATCATTTTATTCTTACCATCCCCCCCAAAATAAAAGAAATTGGTGGCTAATAATTTTTTTTGTTGCAGTTATAGATAGTTATCAAAATCAATAGCTCTGGTCATCATTTATCACCTTTATGCTTATTCCTCATCTAACCCCACAATAGCCTGGTTCAAGTCATCTGCCATGGGAGAGAAGAAAGTTCACAAGGGAAGGAATATGCTTGGTGTCACTTAGATACTCAGCAGATCACCACATCCTGATCTTTGTTTTCATGAGAACTAACGGGATTTTTTGTTTTCTCCATTCAAGTTGAGGGAAATACTCAAATTTGGCTTTGATAAACTGCTGTCTTCTAAGGGGAGCACCGTGGATGAAACAGACCTGGAGTTCACCCTGGGAGAGACAAAAAATGGCCAGTGGGTCTCTGATGCCTTGTCTACAGCTGGAAGAGGGAGCAGAGAGCAGGAGGAAGGAAGTGATTTGGGGGTTAGGGTGAGCAAATGGCACAGTAACCTCAAGCTAGGGCATGAGTGTATGCATCTCCATAGGAAGTCCTGTATCCCACACCCTGGGACCTCTTTTTCCTACCCAGCCCTATTGTCATTTTGAGCACATTCTTTAGGCTTCTTGATCCAAGAAATTGAAAATATATCTGGCTGTTCCCATGTGGCTGAACTTTGAATCCAAGTCATGATATTAATGTTTATGGTCCTGTCATCAAGGCTTCAGTTTGTAGATTTTCTCTCTTGATGCAGACATCTTATCTGGTGTTTATTGGAGAAGAATGCTGTCTTTGTGATGATGCTATGCACACTGATTTCTCTTCTCAATAGTAGATTTTTTTAATTGTAGCTAATATGTATAGGCATTTATTTTGGGTTAATCAACAGTGCTGCCAACTATGTCATGTGCTTTATATCTTTTTCCATTTAACCTTCATAAGACCCATGAGGTGTAGATCATTTTGTCTTCCTTTTTCTTTTTTCTTCAAATTTTGTTAAAATATGTATTTTAAAGCATTTTTTGTAGATGTAGATGCAGTGCTAAGGATCAAACCCACTGCCTCACCCATGCTGGGCAAATGCTTGGATACTAATCTATAGCCCTAGCCCCAATATCTTTCTTTTTATCCTTTTCTATTCTGAAATTTTTGAAATTAAGATTTGAAGGGATTTTAGGGTTTTGTTTTTGTTTTTTCTTTTCACATAATGGCTTTGTATCATGCTCCCTAATATTGCATAACTTTTAAAATGACTGTTTTCCTGTATCAGCAGCTATAGGGAGTCAATATGGCCTGGAGTGAGAGGGTTCTTACTGAGCTTCTTATTTCAAGAGTTTCTTCTAGCTGAGCATGGTGGTGCATGTCTTTAATCCCATTGGCTCAGAAGCAGAGACAGAAGGATCCTGAGTTCAAAGCCAGCCTCAGCAAAAGCAAGGCACTAAACAACTCAGTGACACCCTGTCTCTAAGTAAAATACAAAATAGGGCTGGGGATCTGACTCAGAGGCTGAGTGCCCCTGAGTTCAATCCCAGAACCCCCAACCTCACAAAAAAGAGTTTCTTCTCCAACCAATACAGAGAAGCACCATGGTTTCAGTAGGTGGTGCTTCCTTTACTGGTAGGGAGTGGGCTGGGAAAGGTTTTTGGTTTTGTAATTCTCAATTTTTACTACTTGTTTCCTTCTTTCTCTTTGCCATAAAATTATCAAAGAATGCCTCCCTTTCTAAATTACCTCTTTCTCACCTAAAAGCAGTTCTTCCTCAAAATTTTAACTGCATCTACTTTCTGGCCTTTCCCTTTTGATTCTTTAGTAGGCACTGCTGTGATCTACCAGGACTCGGACCTATCCTCATTGTTTTCCCATTTGGAGTGTGATTCTAATTTTGGAGAATAAATTTCCTCTGGCACTACTAGAAACCCACTGTCCTTTCTCCTATGCAATCTCTGTCTGCCTACCCAGACAAGTGAGCACTTCAGAGCTGGCTCACCTGGTTTGGGATGTTCATTTCTCTACTTACCTACAAATGGATGTTTAGAGTAGTTTCTGATTCCTAATTTTGTAGTAGGCTTTGATTAGGGGTGGTTCATTATCCTTGTTGATTGGCGCAATTTTTATAGGATATATGAAGAATTCAAAATTCAGGTGACTGGCATTATTTGACAGAACACAGTTTTTTTGACTTTTCTTGTGTTTAATCTTTAAAAATTTTTACAATAGTATCACATTTATATTCAAGAAAACTTTTTTGTTCTCTGCTTATTGTTTGTATCCTGTTCTCATTTCAAGGATATAATATCCTCACTGAATACATTTATTTTAGCTTTTTAAAATATATCCCAGGGAGAATATTTATTATGTCTTTTCAAAACTGTTGCCCTGCCCACTGTGTTGTCTCTTTTTCTCCATTTGCTTCTCCTCCTTCCTCTATTTACTTCTCCTTCTTCCTCTTCTTTTTTCAAAAAGAATCCCTTGCTCTTATTAGCAGCTTTCCTGAAACATCTGGTGTCCTGTGACTGTCTGATCAGGGTGCTGGTGAAATGCCCCAAAGCTGACAGATAGATCTGTTGTGAGCAGGTGGACAGCCTTTTGACCTCATGCCAGCAGCACTGGTTGGCAAGTCATCTTTTGCACTGGGGGAGTCTTTCCAGACACACAGATTTGAAGACATCACTAGACAACTCATTTTATTCTTAGAAGATTACTCTTTTATCACCCTTAGAAGATAAACCATTACAACAAAATTATTTAAATTGAAAAGACAGGGATCCAAGAGCTCATGGTGCTCCCATTATTTGGTGTGTGGATCCCTTCAGTTCCCCCACATCATGGTGCCCTTGTAAGGACCATGAGTCCCAGGCTTTTGGAGTATTGAGAGGGTTTCTATCCCTCTAGTTAGTCCCAGCTGGATACCTGTGTTTTGGTTCTACAGCTCTTCTTAAACTGTTTTCATTTTCCAAAGAGTTTGTGAACATTTTAACATACCATTGCCTCATATAGCTTTTTAGTAATTCATTTATTGTCATTTAGCTGTTTCAGGTGAGAAAAAAAAAGAAATGTGTGTGTTATTGTCATTTAGCTGTTTCAGGTGAGAGAAAAAATAAATGTGTGTGGTCATATTTTTAAGTTATATTTGATGACCTTAGTATCAAGTTTACACCCTTTTCTGTAGTCATCTATATTAATTTAATTTTATTTGCTAGAACAAAATAAAAGTGCAGTGTTTTTAGAAAGATGATTGTATATCTTCACCTGCCTAAAAAAAGGTATTTTTCCAGACAATCTAACTGCCAAAAAATTCTCCAGTTTGTTTAAAATCTGGAATGTTGTCTTCAATGACCATGTCTTGGTTCTCTTTGTGATAAATGGTACCTCTGGCAGGATACAGATTAGGGTCTAGACCTGTGGGCTCCAGCTGCCTATTAGAAACAGACTAAAGACATGGAGCATCATTAAAAATAATGTAAATAAACATTAAAGAATAGTAATTAGAGCAGCCCAAAATTTAAGTAAAAAGTAAGATTGCTTTACCTTTAATGCTAAAGTTTTTTAAAAAGAACATTACATGGTAAATTGAGAATTTCATACAGTTTTTTTTTATTGTAAACAAATGGGATACATGTTGTTTCTCTGTTTGTACATGGCGTAAAGGCATACCATTTGTGTAATCATAAATTTACATAGGGTAATGTTGTTTGATTCATTCTGCCATTTTTTCCCTTCCCCCCTCCCCTCCCACCCTTCCCCTCCATCTATACAGTCCTTCCTTCCTCCATTCCTGCCCCCCTCCCTAAACCCCACTCCAACCCCAACACTAACCCTTCCCACCCCCCATTATGTGTCATCATTCACTTATTAGCGATATCATTCTTCCTTTGGTTTTTTGAGATTGGCTTATCTCACTTAGCATGATATTCTCCAGTTTCATCCATTTGCCTGCAAATGCCATAATTTTATCATTCTTTATGGCTGAGTAATATTCCATTGTATATATATATACAACATTTTCTTTATCCATTCATCAATTGAAGGACATCTAGGTTGGTTCCACAATCTGGCTATTGTGAACTGAGCAGCTATGAACATTGATGTGGCTGTATCTCTGTAATATGCTGATTTTAAGTCCTTTGGGTATAGGCCAAGGAGTGGGATAGCTGGGTCAAATGGTGTTTCCATTCCAAGTTTTCTAAGGAATCTCCACACTGCTTTCCAGAGTGGCTGCACTAATTTGCAGCCCCACCAGCAATGTAAGAGTGTACCTTTCTCCCCACATCCTCGCCAACACCTGTTGTTGCTTGTATTCTTGATAATTGCCATTCTAATTGGGGTGAGATGGAATCTTAGGGTGGTTTTGATTTGCATTTCTCTTATTACTAGAGATGTTGAACATTTTTCCATATGTTTGTTGATTGCTTGTATATCTTCTTCTGTGAAGTGTCTATTCATTTCCTTAGCTCATTTGTCAGTTGGATTATTTACATTCTTGGTGTAGAGATTTTTGAGTTCTTTATAGATTCTGGAGATTAGCGCTCTATCTGAAGTATGATTGGCAAAGATTTTCTCCCACTCTGTAGGCTCTTTCTTTGCATTGCTGATAGTTTCCTTTGCTGAGAGAAAGCTTTTTAGTTTGAATCTATCCCAGTTATTAATTCTTGCTTTTATTTCTTGTGCTATGGGATTCCTGTTGAGGAAGTCTGGTCCTAAGCCGACATGTTGAAGCTCCGGACCTACTTTTTCTTCTATAAGATGCAAGGTCTCTGGTCTGATTCCGAGATCCTTAATCCATTTTGAGTTTAGTTTCGTGCATGGTGAGAGATATGAGTTTAGTTTTATTCTGTTGCATATGGATTTCCAATTCTCCCAGCACCATTTGTTGAAGAGGCTATCTTTTCTCCATTGCATATTTTTGGCCCCTTTGTCTAGTATGAGAAAATTGTATTTATTTGGGTTTGTGTCCATGTCCTCTATTCTGTACCATTGATCCACCTTTCTATTTTGGTACCAATACCATGCCGTTTTTGTTACTATTGATTTGTAGTAGAGTTGAAGATCTGGTATTGCGATACCCCCTGCTTCACTCTTTCTGCCAAGGATTGCTTTAGCTATTCTGGGTTTTTTATTCTTCCAGATGAATTTCATAATTGCTTGCTCTATTTCTGTAAGGTACATCATTGGGATTTTAATTGGAATTGCATTGAATCTGTATAGCACTTTTGGTAGTATGGCCATTTGGACAATATTAATTCTTCCTATCCAAGAACATGGGAGATCTTTCCATCTTCTAAGGTTTTCTTGAATTTCTTTCTTTAGTGTTCTGTAATTCTCATTGTAGAGGTCTTTCACCTCTTTTGTGAGATTGATTCCCAAATACTTTATTTTTTTCGAAGCTATTGTGAATGGGGTAGTTTTCCTAATTTCTCTTTCTGAAGATTCATCGCTTATATATAAAAATTCCTTAGATTTATGTGCATTGATCTTATATCCCGCTACTTTACTGAATTCACTTATGAGATCTAAAAGTTTTCTGGTGGAATTTCCTGGTTCCTCTAAGTATACCATCATATCATCAGCAAATAGGGATAGTTTGAGTTCTTCTTTTCCTATTCGTATCCCTTTAATTTCTTTGGTCTGTCTAATTGCTCTGGCTAGAGTTTCAAGGACGATATTGAATAGAAGTGGTGAAAGAGGGCATCCCTGCCTTGTTCCAGATTTTGGAGGGAATGCTTTCAGTTTTTCACCATTTAGAATGATATTAGCCATGGGTTTAGCATAGATGGCCTTTACAATGTTAAGGAATGTTCCCACTATCCCTATTTTTTCTAGTGTTTTGAGCATGAAGGGGTGCTGTATTTTATCAAATGCTTTTTCTGCATCTATCGAAATAATCATGTGATTCTTGACTTTAAGTCTATTGATATGGTGAATGACATTTATTGATTTCCTGATGTTGAACCAACCTTGCATCCCTGGGATGAAACCCACTTGATCATGGTGCACTATCTTTTTAATATGTTTTTGTATGCGATTTGCTAAAATTTTGTTTAGAATTTTTGCGTCGATGTTCATTAAGGATATTGGTCTGAAATTTTCTTTCCTCGATGTGTCTCTGTCTGGTTTAGGAATCAGGGTAATATTGGCTTCATAGAATGAGTTTGGGAGAGTTCCCTCCTCTTTTATTTTCTGGAATACTTTGAGAAGTATTGGAATGAGCTCTTCTTTAAAAGTTTTGTAGAACTCGGCTGAGAACCCATCTGGTCCTGGACTTTTCTTTGTTGGAAGGCTTTTGATGACTTCTTCTATTTCATTACTTGAAATTGGTCTATTTAAATTGTGTATGTCCTCCTCTTTCAGTTTAGGCAATTCATATGTCTCTAGAAACCTGTTGATGTCTTCGAAATTTTCTATTTTTTTGGAGTATAGATTTTCAAAATAGCTTCTAATTATGTTTTGTATTTCGGTCGTGTCTGTTGTGATATTTCCTTGTTCATTCCAAATTTTAGTGATTTGGGTTTTCTCTCGTCTTCTCTTTGTTAGTGTGGCTAAAGGTTTATCAATTTTGTTTATTTTTTTGAAGAAACAACTATTTATTTTGTCATTTTTGTATTGTTTCTTTCGTTTCAATTTCGTTGATTTCAGCTCTCAGTTTAACTATTTCCTGTCTTCTACTACTTTTGGTGTTGGTCTGTTCTTCTTTTTCTAGGGCTTTGAGCTGCAGTGTTAGGTCTTTTATTTTTTTGAGTTTTACTTCTTTTATTAAATGCGCTCCATGAAATAAATCTTCCTCTAAGTAATGCTTTCATAGTGTCCCAGAGATTTTGATATGATGTTTCTTTGTTCTCGTTTACCTCTAAGAATTTTTTAATTTCCTTCCTAATATCTTCTGTTTCCATTCATCATATAGTAGCATATTGTTTAATCTCCAGGTGTTGGAGTAGTTTCTGTTTTTTACTCTTTCATTAATTTGTAACTTCAATCCATTATGATCTGATAGAATACAAGGTAGTGTCTCTATCTTCTTGTATTTGCTGACATTAGCTTTGTGGCATAATATGTGGTCTATTTTAGAGAAGGATCCATGTGCTGCTGAGAAGAAAGTGTATTCGCTCTTGGTTGGATGGTATATTCTATAAATGTCTGTTAAGTCTAAATTATTGATTGTGTTATTGAGATCTATGGTTTCTTTGTTCAATTTTTGTTTGGAAGATCTGTCCAGTGGTGAAAGAGGCATGTTAAAATCACCATTATTATTGTGTTATGGTCTATTTGGTTTCTAAAATTGAGAAGGATTTGTTTAACATACATGGATGAGCCACTGTTTGGGGCATAGATGTTTATAATTGTTATATCTTGCTGATTTATGCTTCCCTTAAGCAGTATGAAATGTCCTTCTTTATCCCTTCTAACTAACATTGGCTTGAAGTCCACATTATCTGAAATGAGGATGGATACTCCAGCTTTTTTGCTGAGCCCATGTGCATGGTATGTTTTTCCCCATCCTTTCACCTTTAGTCTATGGGTATCTCTTTCTATGAGGTGAGTCTCTTGCAGGCAACATATTGTTGGATCTTTCTTTTTAATCCAATCTGCCAGTCTATGTCTTTTGATTGATGAATTCAGGCCATTAACATTCAGGGTTATTATTGAGATATGATTTGTATTCCCAGCTATTTGGTTCATATTTAAAATTTTTGACACATCTTGGTTCCTCCTTTATTTGACAGTTCCTTTAGGATAATTCCTCCCTTTGCTGATTTGCTTCTTTGTTTTTTATCTCTTCCTCATGAAATATTTTGCTGAGAATGTTCTGTAATGCTGGCTTTCTTTTTGTAAATTCTTTTAGCTTTTGTTTATCATGGAATGATCTTATTTCATCGTCAAATTTGAAGGTAAGTTTTGCTGGGTATAAGATTCTTGGTTGGCAGCCATTTTCTTTCAGAGCTTGAAAAATGTTGTTCTAGGCCCTTCTAGCTTTTAGGGTCTGGATTGAAAAATCTGCTGATATCCGTATTGGCTTCCCCCTGAATGTAATTTGGTTCTTTTCTCTCACAGCCTTTAAAATTCTGTCTTTATTTTGTATGTTAGGTATTTTCATAATAATGTGCCTTGGTGTGGGTCTGTTGTAATTTTGTGTATTTTGAGTAATATAAGCCTCTTGGACTTGATTTTCCATTTCATTCTTCAGATTTGGGAAATTTTCTGATATTATTTCTTCAAATAGATTGTTCATTCCTTTGGTTTGTTTCTCTAAGCCTTCCTCAATCCCAATAATTCTCAAATTTGGCCTTTTCATGATATCCCATAGTTCTTGGAGATTCTGTTCATGATTTCTCACCATCTTCTCTGTTTGTTCAACTTTGTTTTCGAGGTTAAATATTTTGTCTTCAATATCTGATGTTCTGTCTTCCAGCTGTTCTATCCTATTGGTTATGCTTTCTATGGAGTTCTTAATTTGGTTTATTGTTTCCTTCATTTCAAGGATTTCTGTTTGGTTTTTTTTTCAATATCTCTATCTCTTTATTGAAATGATCTTTTGCTTCCTGAATTTGCTCTGTTAACTGTCGATTGGTGCGATCATTCAATGCCTGCATTTGCTCTTTCATCTCATCGTTTGCTTCCCTAATCATTTTAATTATGTACATTCTGAACTCCCTTTCTGTCATTTCTTCTGCCATGCTGTTGTTGGATTTTATTGATGAAACATCTAGATTTGTTTGGGCATTTTCTTCCCTTGTTTTCTCATATTGTTCAGGAATCAGTGGGTCATTAAGATATTGCAGATTTCCTCTATCAACTTATAATGTCCCTGAAGATTGCTAGTATATCCCCTCTTATCCTTCAGTAGCCTGAAGTCTTGGAGGAGGTTGATAATGCAGAGCTCCACGAAGAAGCTGCCTCTCTAGGGGTGGTAACCCTCAGGTGGCGTATATTCCCTGCTAGTGGGCAGAGGTGCCTCCACTTGTTGACCAATGGTCATCCAATGGGGAACTAGACTGCGGGCTGAGGCAAGGCCTGTTTGTGCCTATGTCTCTGGCTTTACCGTCCCTGTGGGAAAACCTCCCCTGGCCGGGAAGAGTCACTCGGTGGGGACGTCTCGCTGGTCAGTTGCCCTCCTAGAGGTTCCCCTCAATCTACAACTACCACCTGGGCTGGGCTGTCTTCCTCTGCAATGATCCCAGGGGCCCGGACCTACGTCCTGGTCCTGGGAGCCTCAGCCTTCGTAGGCGAGTCTCCTTAGGCTGCCTCTCCCAGAGAATCTGCCCGCCGCCCTGGAAACTTCGCTCCGCCCCTAGGCGTGTCTCTGTGCGGCTCTTCCAGCAAGAAGCCACCTAGCTCCTGGGACCCTGCTCTGCACCAATCGCCTGGCTATGCAGCCCCTCCCCTGAGCCACCACCTGGAGCCCCGTACAATAGCTCCGAGACCCAGAGACCCGCCACACACCTCCTCCTCCGGACAGCCGCCCGGTTTCCGACGCAGTCACTAGGAGTCCAAACAACTCACTTCGGGTCTCCTCCTCCCGCCAACCACTCGTAGCTCTAGGCAGTCACTCCAAGTCCAAGTGACCCGCCCTGTTCCTCCTCCTCCTCCTTGGGGTAGCCCCCCTTTTGTTCAGGAGCGGTGGCACTGAGACCAGGTGACTCACCACGCTCCTCCTCCAGGCAGGCCACCGGTGTTCAGGAGCAATCGCTTTTAGTCCAATCAACTCACCACTTGCCTCCTCCTCTGGCAACCACCTGTGGTTCTGATGCATTCACTCCCAGACTAAGCGTCCCACCGCTCTCCTCCTCCAGGCAGGCCACCAGTGTTCTGGAGCAGCTGCTCTGAGTTCAAACAGCTTGTCACGCAGCTCCTCCTCCGGCAACTGCCTGCGGCTCTGATGCAGTCACTCCCAGGTCAAGCAACATGCTGCGCTCCTCCTCTTCCTCCGGGCAGCCCCCCAGCACTCAGGAGCGCCCACTCTGAGTTCAAACAGCTCACCATGCAGCTCCTCCTCTGGCAACCGCCCGTGGTTCTGATGCAGTCACTCTTAGACCAAGCGTCCCGCCGTGCTCCTCCTCTTCCTCCGGGCAACCCCCCGGTGTTCAGAAATGGTTGTTGTGGGTCCAAACAGCTCGCCACGCAGCTCCTCCCCAGGCAGCCACCCGGAACCACAGCGGCTGCTCGAGTCCAAGCGCTATGCTGAGCCGCCTCCTCTACGATGATCCCAGTTGTCCGTGTTTACCGCTCCAGCGGGGGGAGGGGCGTCTCGCCGAGCAACTCCACTTCACAAATTCCCTGCATTCAGGGTCTACCGCCCCATCCGGGACGCCTCCCCAACAGGAGAGACTCACCCGGCAGCTTTGAGTTGGTCCCAAGTCTCTCACTATCTCCTCTTTTGAATCTTGCGTCCTGGAGCAGCGTGAAATGCAGCCGCCCTCTAGTCTGCCATCTTGGCCCGCCCCTTCATGCAGTTTGATGATATATATGTTGATCATATTTGACACATCTCAGCTATTTATTTTTTTCCACTTGTTGATAGTGTGCCTCACTGAAAGCCCCCTGCTGATTTAAGTAGGAAATGCCAATTAGTATTACAGCTGGTTAGATTTGGGTACAAGTGTGAAGCAATTGTTCTCTTGAGAATGAAATATTTTGCTTTCATACTCTCTAGGGAAAATATACTTAGAGTTGATTTCATAATGCTGTGAAAATACATTATTTGGTAACATGTGTTACTAAATACACTTCACTTTTTAATCATTATCTTACCTATCTGTGGTTATTGGTCTAGGTTTTTTATCACTTGATTCATGATCTTGGCAGATCACCCAACCTCATTGGGTTTTTGTGTCTTCATCTCTAAAACAGTCTATTAATGTCTTCTTTACTCTTTTACACAGCTTCAAAAATCAAATGTGGTAATAGATGTGAAATTGCTCTGATAGCATAAAGTGCTACCTAATAGTACTATATCAGCTGGTGGTGTCACTGAGTGGTGGAGCTCTTACCTAGCAAGTGTGAGTCCCTGGGTTTGATCTCAAATACTGCAAAAATTAAGGAAAAAAAATTATACTATTTTCCTTGTTGTTTTTGCCATAATTATTTGCAAGCCTGTTTTCTCTCTACTTTTCTATACACAATAAGCTACTGAAAAGAACATACTGATCTTAGAATCAGAAAAACCTACATTGTTCATTTTGTAGCAGAGAGAATTAAGGAACACTTTAATCCCTGTGTGAATCTCAGTTTCCTCTTTCATAATGGGGTTAGTTATACCAGGATTGAGGTAAGAAACATAAAGATTCTTTGTGAGATCTACAGAGAATATTATACATCTAAAGAATTATATTTTGTGATTTTTAAAAAATTTTCTCATAGATTTGCCCCTTGTTCCTTTTAATATTATAGAAAAAGAGAAAAAGAGTTGAGTATTAAAAGTGTGTTTGGACTAAAAATGTTGAGATTTTATTAGGAGATCTTGAAAATCAGTGAGATTTGGACTGGGAATATTTGTGGAATGAAAGAATTATTTGAGACTCAGCATTGTAGAGGGATTCAGCAGAGATTCCCACATCATGTAGGATGGACCAAAGAAGTTTAAGCCAATGCTCTGTCCTTTGAAAAGTGAACATGTGTAGAACCCAAACTCATCAGTATTGGTGCAACAGGAAATGAAATGCCTTTATCACAAACTTGACTTCATCCATTTAGAGTATGGGCTATTCTCTTATTCACCTAGTTATTGCTTTGAATAGCATTAACCTATTTTTCAATGTTTTAACATTTCTCACTTTGTGTTTTATATTCTTAAAGAACCATATGTATTTATTTGATGGTAAAGATTATTCTAAGGAGCCCAGTAAGGAAGAGAGAAAACCCTTTGAACAATTGGTGAATCTTCAGAAAATTCTTTTGGGAAAAAAAAGGTCAAGAGGGCCGGTTACTCCAAAATAATGGCAGTCTAAGTGCTGTTAACTTGTGTGAGATCATAAATTCTCCAAACTTTCTTTCTACAAAAGAACCAAAAATGATCCAGTATCATTTTTTTTGTTCTCTTAGGATGATTTAATAAATAAGTGTCTCTGGAAATGTAAAAAATTAACCAAACCTTAGTATAAAAGCTATGTAAAAATCTAGCATAAAACACATTAATAAGGTGAGTATATTGTACAATTTAGTGTAGGTAAAAGAAGCCCTGTCCCTCTTCTAAACCATCCCTAAAAGGATCACCATATTAAATCAAAATACCATATTCTGTTGTCAATAATCATGATTCTGTTTCATTAAGAGAAGATGGCAATCACAAATAATATATGTAATGTTCACAGTGTTTGGTGCTTAAAATGTACTTACTAAATGTTAGCTATCATTAAGATAATCATGCTAAAATACTCTGTATTAAAATAAATATTACATTTATAGAAAGTTTTATGTTAAAATTGTTTAAATGGTATCCTACAGTGTATGCTTTCAATCAAGGAAAAAAATTATTTTGAATTACTTTATTGCTCATGAAATAAATCAAAATGACTGTACTCTCCATGCCAGTACTTTGGCTGAACTTAGAACTCAGTGGCCACCATGCTGATGAGATTCATAATATGAACAGTAAATTGAAGTATCTTGCTGCCAGTGTCCACCACACAGGGTTGCATTGTTTTGTGAAAGCCTAAGCATGTTGTCTCTGTAAAGAGTCTGCTTTGGGGATGAATGAAATTCATGGAGGAACAGGAAGTTCCTGACCTTCCTGGCTTTGGATCTTGTCCTTCCTACAGGTTCTTATACCAGGCCTCTTGGAGTGTTCTACCAAAAGGAAGAGGATTCTGAGCCCAGAAGAAATGGAGGAAAGACAGAAAAAAAAAAAGACAAGAAGGAGCAGCCAAGAGAAAGAGACTACTACAGGAAAAGAATAGGAAAAAGGAAGAATCTGAACATAAGAAAAAGTATGTCTGGAGAGTACTGTCATTTCTAGTGACAGATATTTTGGTCTCCTCCACTAGAATCACTTAAAAATTCAAAAACCTATCAATCTACTAGTTCCTGTTGATAACAGAATACTTTTTTTTTTTTTTGGACTAATGTTTGAAACCAGGGGCACTCTACCACTGATCTATTTCCCCAGTCCTTTTCATTTTTTTATTTAGAACAGGGTCTCACTAAGTTGTTTACCTGACATCCAACTTGTGATCCTCCTGCCTTAGCTTCTTGAGTAGCTAGGATCACAAGTTTGAACCACCACACCCAGCTCCACAGAACACTTTTTTAAAAGATTCAGCTTTAACATGTAGTCTACTTTAGTGAGAAGTCTTGAGTGCCTAAAGCAGAGAAGATGCTTTCTATTGAAACAAGAAATGTTAAAGGTTTTATTGTAGCCAATGAGGAACCATTTATTTGAACAGTCCATTTTAGTCATGTTCTGTGGGGGTTCCCAGGACCCCCAGCCTTGGGCATGGTCAAGATGGCGCCTGATGCTGAGCCAAAAGCGGCCAGCTATACAGTAAACAACCAGCAAATTCCAATGATTGGCTAGTTAACGATGTGACTAGAGCATGCCCCCCTCGTGTACCCATCCTATGCTTGCAGCTGTCCGCGTTTATCTCATGTACTCTCCCCTGATTGGTTGAAGTGTATATAAGCCTGGTGGGTGGGAGAGTAGGGGGGATGGAAGAAGCGGAAGAAGTGGCGGTGGCGGCGGCGGCAGAGGCTGGAGCTGAGCTGGAAGCTGGGAGTACGCGGGAGCTGGAAGAAGCTGGGAGAAGGGAAGCTGGGAGTGCGCAGAAGCTAGGGGTAAGAGAAGCGTAGGAGAGGAACTGTGCACAATAAACTTCCAAAGCTTCAGACAGTTGTCATGTCTCTCTCTGCGGCCAGAGGGGACACGATAACTGGTGCCGAAACCTGGGAAGATAAAGGCCTTATAAAAGAAAACAAGGTAAGATATTTGAAAAATTTTTTTGTATACAAGTTAAACCGGTTATAAAAAAAAGGGTGTCAGGATGCGCCATCGGCGGTCCTGGGGACACGCGGAGTGCGGTCCGGTTGAAAGGTATCGGGATCCTGATGCATAGAACGCGGGTATCGGGACGTGCCATCAGCGGTCCTGACGCGTAGAACACAGATTGAAGGGTATCGGGGTCCTGACGCGTAGAATGCAGATATCGGGACGTGCCATCAGCGGTCCTGACGCGTAGAACGCGGGTTGAAGGGTACCGGGATCCTAAAGCGTAGAACGCGGGTCGGGGGGGTATCGGGACACGCCATTAGCGGTCCTGACGCGTGGAACGCGGTCTAATTAAAGTGAAAGTAGAAACACGTTTGAAGCGGTCCAATTAGGTAGTATGTGAAAAGCCGCTATAAAAATTCTAATGCGCACTTGATAGTTTTCCCTTCAGTAATTTTGTTGCTCCTGGCGGCTAGGCTACTGTTTGTCATTGTAATTACCATAACTAAAGCTATTCAAATTAGTAACAATGGGGTCTGAAACGTCTAAATTCAGAATGCAGCAACCCCTTAGGGAATATTAAAAAACCATGAGACGCCATTATTCAGAATGCAGCAACCCCTCAGGGAGAAACACTGGGGAAGGACTAGAAAATAAGGAAACCACTGTATGATTATATGTTCAAACCCTAGTAGAATAAGCCCAGAGTTTATAGAAGAAAAGCTGCTCAGTGTGCCACAAGGGGGATCTTCATGAACAGGGTTTAATAGTAACAGAAAAGAACACTTAAAGAGAATAAAGTGAGAAATAACCAAGTGGTAGTGAAAACTTAAGAACAAGGGGAAAAGGTAGGAGAAACCTAAGCCTAATAGAAAGAGCTTCAAAATTTGTAGAAACTACCCGTATTTGAGGAGCAAATGGAGATACCATCAACCATTAGAAAAACTTTAAAGAGGCAGTTAAGACTATTGGAGACAGCTATGCAGAGCAGTGTTATCTGGAGGACAATGTCTAATTGGAGAAGCTCAGTGGCAAGAAATAGCTGTTGAAACTGCTTGCAGAAACATAGTGGCAAGGTTTCCCGATAGAAATGTTAATAGGAGAAGACCAATACGCTTCAATAGATGCACAAAATCAGCAGCAAGGAGATAATGCCCTAACAAAAGATAAGAGATAACTATAGTAAAATCTGTTACACCTTATGACCCAGGGCTATGTCCAAGATGCAGAAGAGGAAGTCATCGGAATAGTGACTGTCAGCCTATTAGAGATAGGGAGGATAATTTCCTAGGGTTGAATCCTGAACTTCAAAAAAACGGGAGACAGGGCCCTCCCCGGGGCCCCCAACAAATATACGGGGTAATTCAACAAGTTCCCCGACGGTGGTATTCTCCCACAGAGAAGGGGAGCGCAGAGCCACCTCAGGAAGTGCTGGATTGGACATCTGTGCCACCTCCAGACTCATACTAACCCCAGATATGGGGAGCAGATGATTGATACTGATTGGCATGAAAAAATCCCACAGAACAGTGTTGGACTATTACTAGGTAGAGGTTCCTCAACACTAAAAGGACTTATAGTACACCCAGGGGTTATTGATCCTGATTTCACTGGACAAATAAAAGCCTTGGTCTCTTCACCAAAAGGAATTACGGTCATCTCTCCAGGGGATCGCATTGCACAAATGCTTATATTGCCCAGTCGACATTCCTTGTGGCCCAGTGAAAATACAAATAAAAGACAAGGAGGTTTTGGATCAACAGGAACCACTTTAATAAACCTTACTATGGATAAGGGACAGAGGCCCCTCCTAAAATTAAAAGTGGGAAATATGGAATTTACAGGTTTATTAGATACGGGAGCAGACAAAAGTATTATTAGCGCAATGGTCTGGCCAAAGCACTGGCCATTGATCACAGCAGCTCAGAGCTTGAGAGGCTTAGGAGTAGCAGAAAGCCCCAATCAAAGTGCTTCCTCATTATCATGGAAAGATACAGAGGGACACACAGGAATATTTCAACCATATGTCTGTAATGTTCCTATTAGCCTATGGGGACGAGACGTCCTGCAGCAAATGGGTATGAAACTCACCACTGACCAGATTTACCAAGGGACTCCTGTAAGAAATATGTTACAAAATATGAACTATGATGATAAAAAAGGATTAGGAAAACATAGTCAAGGATCTACCCAACCACTGCCTTTACTTCCACCAAAAAATGATTCTCATGGATTGGGTTTTTCCTAGGGGCCACTGATAAACCATCAATCCCTATAATATGGAAAGATGATAAGCCTCGCTGGATTCCACAGTGGCCCCTAACAAAAGAAAAGCTAGAGGCAGCTCATAAGTTAGTACAAGAGCAGGTACAAGCAGGTCATTTACAACATTCGACCTCTCCTTGGAATACTCCAATATTCTTAACAAAGAAAAAATCAGGAAAATGGAGGTTATTACATGATTTAAGAGCCATAAACGAACAAATGTACCCTATGGGACCCATCCAATGTGGACTCCCTCTTGTCACTGCACTACCAAAAAATTGGCCAACTATTATTCTGGATTTAAAAGATTGCTTTTTCTCTATACCCTTACACAAAAATGATTGTTGGATATTTGCCTTTACTTTGCCCTCTCTTAATCACACTCAGCCTGAACAGAGATTTGAATGGACCGTGTTGCCCCAAGGTATGGCTAACAGTCCTACTATATGTCAAATATACGTAGATAAAGCGTTAACAACTACTAGACAAAAGTTTAAGAGATTGTTGATTTATCACTATATGGACGACATAATTATTTGCCATCCAGAAAAAGAAGTTTTGTTAGAAGCATTACAATTTATAACTCAAGCATTAGAAAAGAGAGGACTAACAATAGCCCCTGAAAAATTACAATTAGAGGAGATCCAAGAATATCTGGGTACAAGACTCACTGCTACTACAGTCAGACCATCAAGGTTGACCATCAGGACAGATCAATTGAATACCTTGAACGATTTTCAGAAACTCTTAGGTGACATTAATTGGATCAGATCCTATTTAAAATTATCCACAGGGGAATTAAAACCTTTATTCGATATATTAAAAGGTAATCCTGACTTGAATTCCCCTAGGAAACTTACTCCCGAAGCACGGATATCCTTACAGCTAGTAGAGAATAGACTTCAGCAGTGTTACGTTGATCGTTGTGATCCTACTCAACCATTAAGTTTAATCATAATCTCAGAGAAGCATACCCCTTTTGGCATAGTTTGGCAAGGAGGACCTCTGCAAAGTATAAATCTCCCTAACTCTCCAGCTAAAACATTGCAATCATATCCGCAAGCTATTGCTCAGGTAATATTCAAGGGAATAGAATCTTGCATTACTGTTTTTGGAATCCATCCGTCTATTATTATAACTCCTTATTCCACTCAGCAAATTAAATGGCTAATTAATAATGATGATGATTGGTCAGTATTATATTGTTCCACTTCAGCTCAGTTCGATAACCATTATCCCCAACATCCCTGGATTCAATTCTGTAAAAATACTCCCATAGTTTTTCCAAAAGTGACTAGTGTCCAGCCTCTTAAAGACTGTGTAACCATTTTTACTGATGGCTCCAAAAATGGAGTAGGTGCAGTACTTATCGGTAAACAACTTCACACCATAATAGTTCCACCCAACTCCACACAGGTTACTGAACTTGCAGCTGTAATATTAGCCTTTAAATTAGCAGATAATCAGCCATTCAATCTTCTATCTGATAGCTTATATATCGTTAACGCTTTACAGGTTCTTAAAATGGTACCCCATATTTCTTCCATGTCCACGGTAGCTTCTTATTTTACAACGCTACAAAACCTTATCCTACAGCGTAAACATCTATTCTATGTAGGACATATTAGAGCTCATTCTAATTTACCAGGACCTTTGGCCAATGCTAATGACTTGGTAGATATGGCCACCAAATCAATTTTTTTTTCCATAGAGGAACAGGCAAAACTGTTTCATGAAAAATTTCATGTAAATTCCACTACTTTGAGCAGAAAATTTCCTATATCTAAATGTATGGCTCGACAAATAGTAAAAAATTCTCAACATTGTGCTCCTTTAATCCCAGTACAATCCTTTGGAGTTAATCCCAGGGGACTGCTGCCTGGTCATATTTGGCAGATGGATGTAACCCATATTTCTGAATTTGGTACTGTTAAGTATGTACATGTGTCAGTAGACACTGCTTCAGGGGTCATTATGGCTTCCGCTCATTCTGGAGAAAAGGTAAAAGATGTCATTCAACACTGCCTACAAGCATTTGCTGGCTGGGGCATACCTAAAGTTATTAAAACAGATAATGGTCCTGCTTATACTTCCAAAAGCTTCCGGTTGTTTTTACAAACATTTAACATCCAATCAGTCACTGGCATCCCCTATAATCCTCAGGGACAGGGCATTGTGGAAAGAGCACATCTTACTTTGAAAAAATTGTCTAAATAAACAAAAAGGGGGAATAGGAGCCTCCTACAAGTCTCCTAAAGATAAACTTAATTTAGTTCTTTTCATTCTAAATTTCTTAACTCTGGATAGGGACGGTCATTCTGCAGCTGATCGACATTATAATCCCCATGATACTCCTCAAATATGGGCAAAATGGAAAGATATCCTGACAGGTTGTTGGAAAGGACCGGATCCAGTCCTTCGTTGGGTCCGAGGGTCTGTTTGTATTTTCCCACAGGATCAACAGACTCCAGTCTGGATTCCAGAAAGGCTAATCAGAGTTTTACAGCATGCAAGTGATGCTGCTCCTCCTCGCAATGGCGAGCCTGAGACTTCCTCCAATAACAAAAACTCAGACGGAAATGCAAACCCGGAACCTATCGGCCATTGTTAGCCTGGCCATATTTTTCGTTTCTAACTAACATATTTTTTATCCTTCCTTTTCTTGCTTTTCACCAATTCCTCTACAACCTGTCAATTCTACTGATGATTTTTCAGGTCGTGCTGCTTTTGGAGACAAGGATATTTCTAGCCTTTCTTTGCTTTAACAGGAGGAATTTCTGCACTTTGCTGTTGGAATCATACTACAAATCAGACCCAGAGTAGAGCAACTCGTTCTGCTGACCCTAGCTGTGATATTGCTTTTCCTCGCACGTCAGCTTGTGTATTTCCTCCCTTTTATGTTTCTACCAACTAACATTTCTAATAACACCTCTTAACTGTTCACTAACTGTGTGCTGTCTCTCACAATACTGGAATGGTTCTTTTGCCACCTGTGCAATTTGCACGTTTCTATCTTCCTACCAGTCCTAGTTTCTGTTGCAGATATAGAATTGCCAGTGCTATTATCAAGAAACAGAAGAGGCTTTGACATTGCAACAGCCGTGATCATTGCCACCACAGTCCTTGCAGTAGCAGCATTGACACAACCATAACAACGATCATTTGGCCGAGAATGCAGCTGCAGCCATACAGACCATAGAGACTCTATCAGAGAATGGACTCATTATAAGAACAAGTGGATACCCTGCAAGAACTTTTGGGACTGGGATGCGTTTATTCCCTGAGAGCTGCCTTGTGTTACCCATATTGTAACTCCATTGGGATGTATATTGTTTCTGTATTTAATATGGCTATATGGTTCTTCTTCTGTTTATAGATTTGTCAAACAGCGGGCAGGCTTAGGAGCTATAGTGGTACTCCTCTGCCTTGGCCTCCTTCTCTTCATTCGTTTTGGCATGCATCTACGAGCTAGCCAATAGAGAGATCAAATTATTTTTCATCAGGCCATGACCGCCCTAAAGGCCGACAGCCCCCCATTCGTATGGCTCTTGATGCTGGACCGGTAGTCAAGGATGGGTAATGAAGGAGGTGGCTGTGTACCGACCTAAGACAGGAGCTGCAGCATGCTCTGCAGGCTCTGATGACGGGTAAGAACATATGCTGACCACTCAGCCTAAGACAGACATGGTCCCGAGCCTTAGTTTAATATTAAAGAAGAGGGATCTGTGGGGTTCCCGGGACTCCCAGCCTTGGGCATGGTCAAGATGGCGCCTGACGCTGAGCCAAAAGCGACCAGCTATACAGTAAACAACCAGCGAATTCCAATGATTGGCTAGTTAACGATGTGACTAGAGCATGCCCCCCTCGTGTACCCATCCTATGCTTGCAGCTGCCTGCGTTTATCTCGTGTACTCTCCCCTGATTGGTTGAAGTGTATATAAGCCTGGTGGGTGGGAGAGTAGGGGGTTCGGAAGAAGCGGAAGAAGCGGCGGCGGCGGTGGCGGCGGCGGCGGCAGCGGCGGCGGCGGTGGCGGCGGCGGCGGCAGAGGCTGGAGCTGAGCTGGAAGCTGGGAGTACACGGGAGCTGGAAGAAGCTGGGAGAAGGGAAGCTGGGAGTGCGCAGAAGCTAGGGGTAAGAGAAGCGTAGGAGAGGGACTGTGCACAATAAACTTCCAAAGCTTCAGACATTTGTCGTGTCTCTCTCTGCGGCCAGAGGGGACGCGATAATGTTCTTAAAAACTGGGATGTTTGTTGGATGTTCATTATTGAAGTGTAATCAGGAGACAGGCTAATCAGTAAAACTTGTTATTTACAAATTTACAGTAAAACTTGTTTATTTGACTCTTGGCAAAA
Organism: Sciurus carolinensis; assembly: GCF_902686445.1. Taxonomy (NCBI): domain Eukaryota; kingdom Metazoa; phylum Chordata; class Mammalia; order Rodentia; family Sciuridae; genus Sciurus; species Sciurus carolinensis. The sequence goes on from NW_025920111.1 coordinate 1,273,142, forward strand.
ATATTTGCCAGGGTCCAGTCCTAGCAGGGGTCAGGGGTCCTAGGTGGATGGGAGACTTTGGTACAGTGGAGAAAGAGCACACAGAGTCACCAAGTGTTCTGAGGCTGAATCTGAATCTTTATTTTTCTGCCAGTCCTTTTATAGATATTTTTCTTTAGTAATGATTATATCATTTTATGGTTGGTTTAAAATAAGAAAAACCTTCAAAAGTACAATCTATGCTTCTTCTCAAAGTACACATTCTCTTTGTATGACAATCCAGACCAAAACAACCTTATTTCCCAGCTAGATTAAAACAATCTGTCTCCCAGATAAACTGAAACAAACTTGGATCCCAGCTAAACTGAGGGCACCATGATCTGCCAGCCTTCAATCTTCAGAACAAACACATCACTAGATTTTCTGAAAAACCACCCCCACCATGAATTCCAGTGTTTAATAGTGAAAAGTTTTTACTATTATTAAAGGGCAAAGAAATCAATTTATAGTTAATATTTAGTGTATTCTAATTTTATATATTGGCAGACTACAATCTTATTCTGATTCTCAAAGAATTAGACTAAACAGGAAAAGCACAAGTTATATTTATGACTAAGTTAAATGTTTTTATTATGTAAAGTATCTCCAGAATCAACTATTAAAAGTAGGAAAGCAACAAAGGTCAAACACCACATCCAAGCTCAGAGGAATGTCTCTTTATCCATCTATTATTATACTAAAGCAATCACAGTCTCCTTTAATCTCGAGCACAGCTACAATTGTTTATTTTCATATATTTATCTATGTATTACTGCTAAATTTTCAGTGTGCACTATTTTGTGTCCCAATACAGTAAAACCTTCTCAATGTTTTCCAATAAGTTTCTAATGATATATTGATTATTAATAATAAAAAGCAACTGCACCTGGAGACATGCCACGTCTATGGCCCCCAAGAGGGAGGACGGTCAACAGAATCTTGTCAAGTGTTAAGTCCTCTATTCCAACAGACTGTGTCAAGTGTTGGGTCCTCTACTTCAACAAAGCCATGTCAAATGTTGGAGTGGCAGAAAATAAACATGGCAAACTTCAATCAGGGTGAGTTTCTAATTACTTTTTACTTGGTAGTTATTTTTTGTGAATAGCAATGAAAAATGTACTCCATAGAGAGGTTAATTTTCTTTTCTCTCTGTTGAGTTAAAGGATGACTTGGTGGGAGTCCAAAAATTACCATTCCTTCTGCTTGCCTTCTGAGGAGAGCGAGTCTGAGGACCTTGAGGATGGGGAAGATGAGAGTGCTCCCTAATGGGGTTATGATGACCTGGACTCAACCTCCATCAAGTATGTTAGTGGTGATGTCACGCACCCTCAGGGAGTGACAGAGGATGCTCTCATGGTGCACTGTATATGTATAAGAAATGGTGTGGGACAGTGTTGGGGGCTATGCCATATGGACTACACCAAGATGGCACCTGGCAGTTAGCCAGAAGTTGTTTTGGTCACATTGGCAGTGAGGAAGTTGATTAACATAAGCACACCCAGGTGATTTGTCATTGGCCGTATTCAATTAAGTCCACGCACACAATGCATGCTAGGTGTTCCCAAGTGCTCCTAATTGTGCCTGCTCAGACAACTAGCTCCTCGCCTAATCTTCACACAATTGGCTTCAGCCCTACCCTTCACCCCCTGGAGGGGATATAAACTGACTCTCCTCAAGTGCCAGGGTCCCCGGGTTTCCTGAGTCTATAATAAACGTCCTGAATTCAGAAGCCTCACTATGAGTTTGTCTCCTGCACCAAATTGACTCCGCTGGATGGCGTCAAGTGGCGGCCCCGTATGGGGAATTCTGAGTTTGTCTGACTTAAACAGTGAGTAGCAAAGTAAGCTGCAGCCCCTGTCTCTAAGGCAGCTAGGTGTTCAAGATAGCTGGCCAGGTAGTGAAGAGCAAAAGTGCATGTATTTTGTGTTGTTTGTGTGTTTGTCAAATTCAAGAGTCTTGCTCTATGTAGTGAGGTAAGCTGAGACCCGGTCTCTGGGGCAGTTAACCCCTCTCCCTGGGGCAGTTAGGTACTCAGGTAAGCTGAGACCCTGTCTCTGGGGCAGTTAACCCCTGTCCCTGGGGTAATTAGGTACTCAGGTAAGCTGAGGCCCTGTCTTTTAAGGCAGTTAGGCACTCTGGATAGCTGGCCAGGTGATGAAATATGAAGGAACTCCGGAGTATGTGTATCTAGTGTTGTTTGTGTGTTTGTTCTATTGTTAGTGTGCTCTTTGTCCTGTATCAAATTTATTTATTAGTAAAGGATGGGTTCAGAAATAACACAAAATAAGTCTGAAGGGATAATTCAAAAAGGAGGCATGGGAAATATATTACAAGAAGGAGAAGAAGTGCTAGAAGAGATTGAGGAGGAAGGAGATACTGGGGAGGAACTAGAAGATAGGCGAGTTAATGTTGCGGAGTTGCTAGAAGGCAGGAAAGACCATAAGATAACTACCTCCTCAGCTCCCCCTTATGATAAAAGGTGGGAGGACCCGACATTTTGTGGGCACTCTTGTCGGCCTTGTTGTGGTGGAGTCCCAAGTGATACTGGGGATTGCTGGGACCCTCTGGAAGGCCCATTAAGACTGTCCTGCCCAATCTTGGTGGATGGTCAGGGGCAGTGATTTCATCAGGCCCTAGAATTTAAAACAGTAAAAAATCTTAAAGAAGCAGTCACTACTTATGGGCCCCAGGCTCCGTTTACCATGAGTATGGTGGAATCCATCGCAACACTTAATCTGACTCCTAGTGATTGGGTGAGTATGTGTTGAGCAGTTTTGCATGTTGGACAATATTTAATGTGGAAAGTAACCAATCAGGAGCTCTGTGCAGAGATGGCTCATAGAAATGCAGCCACAGGTTTCCATTAACAAAACCTGGATATTTTGCTGGGACAAGGACTATATGCTGAACAATAGCAGCAGATTACGTATGATCCAGTGGTCTATCTTCAGATAGCTGCTGCTGCTGTTAGAGCGTGGAAAATATTACAAGGTCATGGGGACTTTCAAGGGCAATTATCCAAGGTTATACAGGGCTCAAATGAACCATATGCAGACTTTGTAGACCATCTGTTACAAACAGCAGGCAGAGTGTTTGGGGATTCAGAACAAGCAATGCCTTTAATAAAACAGTTAGCATATGAACAAGCTAATAAATGGTGCAGGGAAGCATTAGGCCATGGAAAAATAAGGATCTCAATACCTATTTAAAAATATGCAGAGATATTAATGAGTCAGCTATACAGGATCAAGTACTAGCAGCTGCTGTCACCCAAGGAGTAGCTCAAGCTATGAGGGCCAAACCCAAAAGCTGTTTTTCATGTGGACAGCCAGGACATTTTAAAAGGGACTGTCCAAACCCAAGTCATAGGACATACAAAAAAATACCTGGAGTATGTCCAAAATGTGAAAGAGGAAAACATTGGGCATGTGAATGTAAAATTGTAATTGACATTGAAGGAAAACCACTCCCAAAAAATGAGAGAAGGGGCCCTCGGGCTCAGGCCCCACAAATATTTGGAGCCCTGAAGGAAGGACAACCAGCAGCGGTTCCCATCAGAATGGTCCCTCGAACCCAGTATCCATTAATTCCCTCATCAGACATACAACAGGAAGTGCAGGATTGGACCTCTGTGCTGCCGCCAGAGTAGTACTAATTCCAGAAATGGGGGTTCAATTAATGCCTATGGGTATCTATGCCTCTTAAATCAGGGACAGTAGGTTTGCTATTAGGATGCAGTTCTGCTGCCCTAAGAGGACTCCATATAACACCGGGAGTAGTTGATCCAGATTATGAGGGAGAGATAAAAATAATGGTCAGTTCCCCAAAAGATGTTTCTGTTATAAATCAGGGGGATAAAATAGCACAAATACTGGTGATACCCAGTGAACATAACAAATATTTAGCAAAAAAGAATAAAAGAAATAAATCGGGGTTTGGATCCACGGGGGAACCTATGACCATGCTTGCCTTAGATCTAAACACTCGCCCCATGTATACTGTAAGAATAAATGACAAGGAATTTAATGGGTTATTAGACACTGGAGCTGATCTTAGTATCATAACATTGACCCAATGGCCAAGAGATTGGCCTCTTCAAAAGGTTGACCAGACCTTGCAAGGTTTGGGGGTTGCCTCAAACTCAACCCGGAGTTCACAGTTGTTGAAATGTACAGATACAGAAGGAAATTACGGTACTTTCCAACCCTATGTCTTGAGAGATTTACCCGTTAATTTATGGAGGAGAGACATATTAAGACAATTGCATATCAAATTGACTAATGAACATACGCATATTAACCCGATAGCTTGTCATATCATGGTGAACCAGGGATTCATACCTGGAGGGGGACTGGGAGCACATTCACAGGGAATAACTGAACCTATCCAAGTTATGAGAAGAAGTAATAAAGAGAGACTGAGATTTCAAAGGGGGCCACTGAGCCAATAAAAATTACATGGAAATCACAAAAGTCTGTTTGGATACCTCAGTGGCCCCTCAATGCTCAAAAGTTACAAGCAGCCCAGGAGTTAGTGAGACAACAACTGACCTTAGGCCATCTACAACCTTCTACATCTCCTTTCAATACACCTATCTTTATAATTAAAAAGAAATCAGGAAAGTGGCGACTCCTCAAGATCTTAGAGCAATTAATAGTCAAGTGGTAATAATGGGAACAGCTCAATCCAGCTTCCCTCAATTGTCTGCTATTCCAAAGGATTGGAGAATTTTAGTTTTAGACATAAAAAATTGTTTCTTTTCTATACCACTTCATAAGGAGGATACCTGCAGATTTGCTTTTACTGTACCAGCTACTAAACACGAAGGACCTGATCAAAGATATGAATGGACAGTATTGCCGCAAGGCATGGCCAATAGCCCCACTATGTGTCAGATCTATGTAGATAAAGCTTTACAGCCTATTAGAAAATCTGATAAAGACCTAAAAATCTATCATTATATGGATAACATCTATTAGCTCATCCTGATCAAGACAAACTTTTCAGATATGATGGACTGGTCAAAAATCTTCAATTTGGATTAGAGATAGCAGAGGATAAATTGCAGAGTTCTTGCCCCATTACCTACCTTGGTGCCATTATTGACAAAACCTTAATACGACCTCAAAAGGTTACCTTTAGGATGGATAGATTAAAAACATTAAATGATTTCCAGAAACTTTGGGAGATATAACCTGGGTAAGGCCATATTTAAAATTAACAATTGAAGATCTTGGACCATTATTTGATACTCTTAAGGGAAGTGGTGATCCCACCTCGCCCCGAGAAATTACCACAGAAGCTAGAAAAGCATTGTGTTAGGTAGAATATGTCATTACTAAGGCACATTTAGATGGGGTAGATATAACTAAGTCTATATTACTGATAATCATAGCCACCATAGGAAGTCCTACAGGAGTGTTCTGGCAACAAGGACCTACTTATCGGGTCCATCTTCACTATAGCCAAAAGATAACTCTAGCGAGTTGTCCAGAATTAGTGGGAAAGTTAATAAAAAAGGCAATAACTAATACTATAGGAATTTTTGGCATTGTTCCAAAAAACATTATCACTCCTTATAAACCAGAAACTATAATTGAGTTCACACAAGAATCAGAAGTATGGGCTACCATTATATGTAATTATAATCCAAATTTTAATAACCACTACCCCGGGGACCCCATGATCCAAATGTTCATCAGACACCCATTCATATTTCCTAAGGTCACTAGAAAAAAATCCCATACCAAATGTTATAACTTGCTTTTCTGATGGGTCCAGTAATGGAACAGCTGCTATAGTCACGCCAACACAGACATTTACTTTTCTTTATCCTTCCCAGTCTGTCCAGAAGATAGAGCTTCTAGCCGTTTGTCAAATTTTCCAAATGTTCCCAAATCAGCCATTTAATCTGTTCTCTGACAGCAAATATAAAGTCAATGCTCTAAATATTATAGAAATTGTACTAAAAATATTCTCAGCATCTACCATTCATTCCTCATTATCTACAATTCAAAAGTTAATTTGGGACCATAAGGAACCATTTTTTGTTGGACATATTAGGGCTTATACCACATTACCAGGACCTCTCAGTATGGGTAACTCTTTAGCAGACTTAGCCACTAGAGACGTACATATTTTTTCCATGTTCTTAGAAGCAGAAAATTTTCATAAAAACTTCCATATTAGCACTAACACTCTTCAAAAACATTTTAGATTAACTAAGGAACAAGTTAGAACTATTGTCAAAAATTGTCAACATTGTCTCTTATCTCCCAGTACCTGAAAATGGTGTTAACCCTAGAGGATTACAAACCAACCGTATATGGCAAATGGATGTTACTCATATCCCAGAATTTGGAAAGATTGGATGCATGCATGTGTCCATAGATACTTATTCAGGATTTATTATGGCCTCCTTACAATCAGATGAAAAAACAAAAGATATTATAAATCACTGCTTATATACCTTCTCTATTCTGGGCGTTCCAAAAACAATAAAAACAGACAATGGTACAGGCTATACATCCTTAATCTTTAAACAGTTTTGTTCTACATT